>NW_027018008.1:0-129111 GCF_032854445.1 Liolophura sinensis
TTGTAATCATTACAATAGCATATTCAGGTACAAGATGAACATTGTAATCATTATAATAATGTGCTCAGTTACAAGCTGAACATTGTAATCATTACAATAGCGTGCTCAGTTACAATATGAACATTGTAATCATTATAATAGCATGTTCAGTTACAGGATAAACATTGTAATAATTTAATAGCGTGTTCAGTTACAAAATGAACATTGAAACCATTATAAGAGAATGTTCAGTGCCAAGATAAACATTGCAATTATTATAATAGCATATTCAGTTACAAGATGAACATTATAATAACCTAATACTGTGTTCAGTTACAAAATGAACATTAAAATTGTTATAATAGCACGTTCAGTGACAAGGTGAACATTTAAATCATTATAATAGCATGCTCAGTTACAAGGTGAACATTGTAATCATTAAAATAGCGTCAACTGTTACAAAATCATCATTGTAATCAATATAATAGCATGCCTAGTTACAAAATGAATATTGCAATCATTATATTAGCATTTTTCATTACAAGATGAACATTGTAATCATTATTATAGCATATGTATTTATAAGATGAGCATTGTAATCAGTATAAAAGCATGTTCTGTTGCAAAATGAACATTGTAATCATTATTTTAGCATGTTCAGTTACAAGATGAACATTGTAATCATAATAACAGCATGGTCAGTTACAAGATGAACACTGTAATCATTGTAATAGCATGCTCAGTTACAAGATGAACATTGTAATCATTATAATAGCATATTCGGTTACAGGATGAATATTGCAATAACCTAATACCGTGTTCAGTTACAAAATGAACATTAAAACTATTATAATATCACTTTCAGTTACATGGTGAACATTGTAATCATTATAATAGCATGTTCAGTTACAAGGTGATTATTGTAATTACTATAATAGCACGTTCAGTTACAAAACACCCTTTGTAATTATTATAATAGCATCTTCAGTTACAAGATAAACATTGTAATCGTTATATTAGCACGTTTAGTTGAAACGTGAGGATTGTAATTGATATAATAGCATGTTCAGTTACAAGATAAATATTTTAGTTATTGTAATGGCATGTTCATTTACAAGGTGAACATTGTAATCATTATAATAACATGTTCACTTACAAGATGATCATTGTAATCATCATATTAGGACGTTCAGTTACAAGATGAACATTGTAATTATTATAATAGCATGTTCACTTATTAAATGAACATTGTAATTATTATAATATCATGCTTAGTTACAAGATGAACATTGTTATCAGTATAATAGCATGTTCAGTAACAACATAAACATTGTAATCATTATAATAGCATGCTCAATTACAAGATGAACATTGTAATCAGTATAATAGCATGCTCAGTTACAAAATTAACAATGTAATCATTATACTAGTATGCTCAGTTACAAGATGAACATTGTAATCATTATAATAACATGTTCAGTTACCAGAGAGAACGACGTTAAAACCCAAGCACTCACTCAGTTACCAGATGAACATTGTAATCATTATATTAGGATGTTCAGTTACAAGATGAACATTGTAATCAATATAATAGCATATTCAGTTACAAAATGAACATTGTAATTATTGTAATGTTATGTTTAGTTACAAGATGAACATTGTTATCAGTATAATAGCATGTTCAGTTACAACATGAACACTGTAATCATTATAATAGCATGCTCAATTACAAGATGAACATTGTAATCAGTAAAATAGCTTGCTCAAATACAAGATGAGCAATGTAATTATTATAATAGCATGCTCAATTAAAAGATAAAAATTGTAATCAGTATAATAGCATTGTCAGTTGCAAAATGGACATTGTAATCATTACATTAGCATATTAACTTACAAGATGAATATTGTAATCATTCTAACAACATCATCAGTTACAAAAAAAACATTGTATTCATTATATTAGCACGTTCAATTACAAGATGAACATTGTAATCATTATAAAAGCCTGTTCAGTTACAAGGTGAACATTGTAATCAGTATTATAGCATGCTCAGTTACAAAATTAATATTGTAATCATTATAATAGCGTCAACGGTTACAAAATCATCATTGTAATCAATATAATAGCATGCTCAGTTACAAAATTAATATTGCAGTTACTATATTAGCATATTTCATTACAAGATGAACATTGTAATCAGTATTATAGCATATGTAGTTACAAGATGAACATTGTAATCATTATAAAAACATCATCAGTGACAAGGTGAACATTGTAATCAGTATAAAAGCATTGTCAGTTGCAAAATGGACATTGTACTCATTACATTAGCATATTAACTTACAAGATGAATATTGTAATCATTCTAACAACATCATCAGTTACAAAAAAAACATTGTATTCATTATATTAGCACGTTCAATTACAAGATGAACATTGTAATCATTATAAAAGCATGTTCCGTTACAAGGTGAACATTGTAATCATTATAAAAACATGCTCAGTTACAAGATGAACATTTAAATCATTATAATAGCATGTTCAGTTACAAGGTGGACATTTTAATCAGTATAAAAGCATGCTCAGTTGCAAAATGGACATTGTAATCATTACATTAGCATATTCAGTTACAAGATGAATTTTGTAACATTATAATAACATCATCAGTTACAAAATGAACATTGTATTCATTATATTAGCACGTTCAATTACAAGATGAACATTGTAATCATTATAATATCATGCTCAGTTGCAAGATGAAGATTGTAATCGACATAATAGCATGTTCAGTTACAAGATGAACATTGTAATCATTATAAAAACATCATCAGTTGCAAGGTGAACATTGTAATTAGAATACAAGCATGCTCAGTTGCAAAATGGACATTGTAATCATTACAATAGCATATTCAGGTACAAGATGAACATTGTAATCATTATAATAATGTGCTCAGTTACAAGGTGAACATTGTAATCATTACAATAGCGTGCTCAGTTACAATATGAACATTGTAATCATTATAATAGCATGTTCAGTTACAGGATGAACATTGTAATAATTTAATAGCGTGTTCAGTTACAAAATGAACATTGAAACCATTATAAGAGAATGTTCAGTGCCAAGATAAACATTGCAATCATTATAATAGCGTGTTCAGTTACAAAATGAACAATAAAATTGTTATAATAGCACGTTCAGTGACAAGGTGAACATTTAAATCATTATAATAGCATGCTCAGTTACAAGGTGAACATTGTAATCATTATAATAGCGTCAACTGTTACAAAATCATCATTGTAATCAATATAATAGCATGCCTAGTTACAAAATGAATATTGCAATCATTATATTAGCATTTTTCATTACAAGATGAACATTGTAATCATTATTATAGCATATGTATTTATAAGATGAGCATTGTAATCAGTATAAAAGCATGTTCTGTTGCAAAATGAACATTGTAATCATTATTTTAGCATGTTCAGTTACAAGATGAACATTGTAATCATTGTAATAGCATGGTCAGTTACAAGATGAACACTGTAATCATTGTAATAGCATGCTCAGTTACAAGATGAACATTGTAATCATTATAATAGCATATTCGGTTACAGGATGAACATTGCAATAACCTAATACCGTGTTCAGTTACAAAATGAACATTAAAACTATTATAATATCACTTTCAGTGACATGGTGAACATTGTAATCATTATAATAGCATGTTCAGTTACAAGGTGATTATTGTAATTACTATAATAGCACGTTCAGTTACAAAACACCCTTTGTAATTATTATAATAGCATCTTCAGTTACAAGATAAACATTGTAATCATTATATTAGCACGTTTAGTTGAAACGTGAGGATTGTAATTGATATAATAGCATGTTCAGTTACAAGATAAATATTTTAGTTATTGTAATGGCATGTTCATTTACAAGGTGAACATTGTAATCATTATAATAACATGTTTACTTACAAGATGATCATTGTAATCATCATATTAGGACGTTCAGTTACAAGATGAACACTGTAATTATTATAATAGCATGTTCACTTACAAAATGAACATTGTAATTATTATAATATCATGCTTAGTTACCAGATGAACATTGTTATCAGTATAATAGCATGTTCAGTAACAACATAAATATTGTAATCATTATAATAGCATGCTCAATTACAAGATGAACATTGTAATCAGTATAATAGCATGCTCAGTTACAAAAATAACAATGTAATCATTATACTAGTATGCTCAGTTACAAGATGAACATTGTAATCATTATAATAACATGTTCAGTTACCAGAGAGAACGACGTTAAAACCCAAGCACTCACTCAGTTACCAGATGAACATTGTAATCATTATATTAGGATGTTCAGTTACAAGATGAACATTGTAATCAATATAATAGCATATTCAGTTACAAAATGAACATTGTAATTATTGTAATGTTATGTTTAGTTACAAGATGAACATTGTTATCAGTATAATAGCATGTTCAGTTACAACATGAACATTGTAATCATTATTATAGCATGCTCAATTACAAGATGAACATTGTAATCAGTAAAATAGCTTGCTCAAATACAAGATGAGCAATGTAATTATTATAATAGCATGCTCAATTAAAAGATAAAAATTGTAATCAGTATAATAGCATGCTCAGTTACAAAATGAACATTGTAATCATTATACTAGTATGCCCAGTTACAAGATGAACATTGTTATCAGTATAATAGCATGTTCAGTTACAAGATGAACATTGTAATCATAATAACAGCATGGTCAGTTACAAGATGAACACTGTAATCATTGTAATAGCATGCTCAGTTACAAGATGAACATTGTAATCAATATTATAGCATATGTAGTTACAAGATGAACATTGTAATTATTATAAAATAATCATCGGTTACAAGGTGAACATTGTAATCAGTATAAAAGCATGCTCAGTTGCAAAATGGACATTGTAATCATTACATTAGCATATTCACTTACAAGATGAATATTGTAATTATTGTAATAACATCATCAGTTACAATATAAACATTGTATTCATTATATTAGCACGTTCAATTACAAGATGAATATTGTAATCATTATAAAAGAATGTTCAGTTACAAGGTGAACATTGTATCATTATAAAAACATGCTCAGATACAAGATGAACATTGTAATCATTATAATAGCATGTTCAGTTATAAGGTGGACATTGTATTCAGTATCAAAGCATGCTCAGTTGGAAAATGGACATTGTAATCATTACATTAGCATATTCAGTTACAAGATGAATATTGTAATCATTATAATAACATCATCAATTACGAAATGAAGATTGTATTTATTATATTAGCACGTTCAATTACAAGATGAACATTGTAATCATTATAATATCATGCTCAGTTGCAAGATGAAGATTGTAATCGACATAATAGCATGTTCAGTTACAAGATGAACATTGTAATCATTGTAATAGCATGTTCAGTTACAAAGTCAACATTGTAATCATTATAAAAACATCATCAGTTGCAAGGTGAACATTGTAATCAGTATACAAGCATGCTCAGTTGCAAAATGGACATTGTAATCATTACAATAGCATATTCAGTTACAAGATGAACATTGTAATCATTATATTAGCACGTTTAATTACAAGATGAACATTGTAATCATTATAAAAGCTTGTTCAGTTACAAGATCAACATTGTAATCATTATAAAACATCATCAGTTACAAGGTGAACATTGTAATCAGTATAAAAGCCTGCTCAGTTGCAAAATGGACATTGTAATTATTACATTAGCATATTCACTTACAAGATGAACATTGTAATTATTATAATAACATCATCAGTTACAAAATGTACATTGTATTCATTATTTTAGCACGTTCAATTACAAGATGAACATTGTAATCATTATAAAAGCATGTTCAGTTACAAGGTGAACATTGTAATCATTATAAAGACATGCTCAGTTACAAGATGAACATTGTAATCATTATAATAGCATGTTCAGTTACAAGGTGGACATTGTAATCAGTATAAAAGCATGCTCAGTTGCAAAATGGACAGTGTAATCAGTACATTAGCATATTCAGTTACAAGATGAATACCGTAATCATTATAATAACGTCATCAGTTACAAAATGAACATTGTATTTATTATATTAGGACGTCCAATTACAAGATGAACATTGTAGTCATTATAATATCATGCTCAGTTGCAAGATGAAGATTGTAATCGACATAATAGCATGTTCAGTTACAAGATGAACATTGTAATCATTGTAATAGCATGTTCAGTTACAAAGTGAACATTGTAATCCTTATAATTGCATGTTCAGTTACAAGATGAACATTGTAATCATTATAAAAACATCATCAGTTGCAAGGTGAACATTGTAATCAATATACAAGCATGCTCAGTTGCAAAATGGACATTGTAATCATTACAATAGCATATTCAGTTACAAGATGAACATTGTAATCATTATAAAAATGGGCTCAGTTACAAGGTGAACATTGTAATCATTACAATAGCGTGTTCAGTTACAAGTTGAACATTGTAATCATTACAATAGCATGTTCAGTTACTAGATTACCATTGTAATAATTTAATAGCGTGTTCAGTTACAAAATGAACATTGAAATCATTATAATAGAATGTTCAGTGGCAAGATGAACATTATAATAACCTAATACCGTGTTCATTTACAAAATGAACATTAAAATTATTAAAATAGCACGTTCAGTGACAAAATGATCATTAAAATTATTATAATATCATGCTCAGTTACAAGGTGAACATTGTAATCATTATAATAGCGTCAACGGTTACAAGATGAACATTGTAAAAGTTAAAATAGCGTGTTCAGTTACAAAATGAACATTGAAATCATTATAATAGAATGTTCAGTGGCAAGATAAACATTGTAATCATTATAATAGCATATTCAGTTACAAGATGAACATTATAATAACCTAATACCGTGTTCATTTACAAAATGAACATTAAAATTATTAAAATAGCACGTTCAGTGACAAAATGATCATTAAAATTATTTTAATAGCATGCTCAGTTACAAGGTGAACATTGTAATCATTATAATAGCGTCAACGGTTACAAGATGAACATTGTAAAAGTTAAAATAGCATGTTCAGTTACGAAGTGAACATTATAATCATTATAAAAGCATGCTCAGTTGCAAGATAAACATTGTAATCATTATAATATCATTTTCAGTTACAAGATGAAAATTGTAATCGACATAATAGCATGTTTAGTTGCATGATGAACATTGTAATTATTGTATTAGCATGTTCAGTTACAAAGTAAACATTGTAATCATTATAATAGCCTTAACGGTTACAAAATCATCATTGTAATCAATATAATAGCATGCTCAGTTACAAAATGAATATTGCAATCATTATATTAGCATATTTCATTAGAAGATGAACATTGTAATCATTATTATAGCATATGTAGTTACAAGATGAACACTGTAATCATTATAAAAACATCATCAGTTACAAGGTGGACATTGTAATCAGTGTAAAAGCATGCTCAGTTGCAAAATGGACATTGTAATCATTACATTAGCATGTTCAGTTACAAGATGAACATTGTAATCATTATAATATCATGCTCAGTTGCAAGATGAAGATTGTAATCGGGATAATAGCATGTTCAGTTACAAGATGAACATTGTAATCATTGTAATAGCATGTTCAGTTACAAAGTGAACATTGTAATCTTTATAAAAACATCATCAGTTGCAAGGTGAACATTGTAATCAGTATACAAGCATGCTCAGTTGCAAAATGGACATTGTAATCATTACAATAGCATATTCAGTTACAAGATGAACATTGTAATCATTATATTAGCACGTTTAATTACAAGATGAACATTGTAATCATTATAAAAGCTTGTTCAGTTACAAGATCAACATTGTAATCATTATAAAACATCATCAGTTACAAGGTGAACATTGTAATCAGTATAAAAGCCTGCTCAGTTGCAAAATGGACATTGTAATTATTACATTAGCATATTCACTTACAAGATGAACATTGTAATTATTATAATAACATCATCAGTTACAAAATGTACATTGTATTCATTATTTTAGCACGTTCAATTACAAGATGAACATTGTAATCATTATAAAAGCATGTTCAGTTACAAGGTGAACATTGTAATCATTATAAAGACATGCTCAGTTACAAGATGAACATTGTAATCATTATAATAGCATGTTCAGTTACAAGGTGGACATTGTAATCAGTATAAAAGCATGCTCAGTTGCAAAATGGACATTGTAATCAGTACATTAGCATATTCAGTTACAAGATGAATACTGTAATCATTATAATAACGTCATCAGTTACAAAATGAACATTGTATTTATTATATTAGGACGTCCAATTACAAGATGAACATTGTAGTCATTATAATATCATGCTCAGTTGCAAGATGAAGATTGTAATCGACATAATAGCATGTTCAGTTACAAGATGAACATTGTAATCATTGTAATAGCATTTTCAGTTACAAAGTGAACATTGTAATCCTTATAATTGCATGTTCAGTTACAAGATGAACATTGTAATCATTATAAAAACATCATCAGTTGCAAGGTGAACATTGTAATCAATATACAAGCATGCTCAGTTGCAAAATGGACATTGTAATCATTACAATAGCATATTCAGTTACAAGATGCACATTGTAATCATTATAAAAATGGGCTCAGTTACAAGGTGAACATTGTAATCATTACAATAGCGTGTTCAGTTACAAGTTGAACATTGTAATCATTACAATAGCATGTTCAGTTACTAGATTACCATTGTAATAATTTAATAGCGTGTTCAGTTACAAAATGAACATTGAAATCATTATAATAGAATGTTCAGTGGCAAGATGAACATTGTAATCATTATAATAGCATATTCAGTTACAATATGAACATTATAATAACCTAATACCGTGTTCATTTACAAAATGAACATTAAAATTATTAAAATAGCACGTTCAGTGACAAAATGATCATTAAAATTATTATAATATCATGCTCAGTTACAAGGTGAACATTGTAATCATTATAATAGCGTCAACGGTTACAAGATGAACATTGTAAAAGTTAAAATAGCGTGTTCAGTTACAAAAAGAACATTGAAATCATTATAATAGAATGTTCAGTGGCAAGATAAACATTGTAATCATTATAATAGCATATTCAGTTACAAGATGAACATTATAATAACCTAATACCGTGTTCATTTACAAAATGAACATTAAAATGATTAAAATAGCACGTTCAGTGACAAAATGATCATTAAAATTATTATAATAGCATGCTCAGTTACATGGTGAACATTGTAATCATTATAATAGCGTCAACGGTTACAAGATGAACATTGTAAAAGTTAAAATAGCATGTTCAGTTACGAAGTGAACATTATAATCATTATAATAGCATGCTCAGTTGCAAGATAAACATTGTAATCATTATAATATCATTTTCAGTTACAAGATGAAAATTGTAATCGACATAATAGCATGTTTAGTTGCATGATGAACATTGTAATCATTGTATTAGCATGTTCAGTTACAAAGTAAACATTGTAATCATTATAATAGCCTTAACGGTTACAAAATCATCATTGTAATCAATATAATAGCATGCTCAGTTACAAAATGAATATTGCAATCATTATATTAGCATATTTCATTACAAGATGAACATTGTAATCATTATTATAGCATATGTAGTTACAAGATGAACACTGTAATCATTATAAAAACATCATCAGTTACAAGGTGGACATTGTAATCAGTGTAAAAGCATGCTCAGTTGCAAAATGGACATTGTAATCATTACATTAGCATGTTCAGTTACAAGATGAACATTGTAATCATTATAATATCATGCTCAGTTGCAAGATGAAGATTGTAATCGGGATAATAGCATGTTCAGTTACAAGATGAACATTGTAATCATTGTAATAGCATGTTCAGTTACAAAGTGAACATTGTAATTAGTATACAAGCATGCTCAGTTGCAAAATGGACATTGTAATCATTACAATAGCATATTCAGTTACAAGATAAACATTGTAATCATTATAATAATGTGCTCCGTTACAAGGTGAACATTGGAATCATTACAATAGCGTGCTCAGTTACAAGATGATCATTGTAATCATTAAAAAAACATGCCCAGTTACAAGATGAACATTGTAAAAAGTATAATATCATGTTCAGTTACGAAGTGAACATTGTAATCATTAGAAAAGCATGCTCAGTTGCAAGATAAGCATTGTAATCATTAAAATATCATTTTCAGTTAAAAGATGAAGATTGTAATCGACATAATAGCATGTTCAGTCACAAGATAAACATTGTAATCATTGTAATAGAATGTTCAGTTACAAAGTAAACATTGTAATTATTATATTAGCGTCAACTGTTACAAAATCATCATTGTAATCAATATAATACTATGCTCAGTTACAAAATGAATATTGCAATTATTATATTAGCATATTTCATTACAAGATGAACATTGTAATCATTATTATAGCATATGTAGTTACAAGATAAACATTGTAATCATTATAAAAACATCATCAGTTACAAGGTGAACATTGTAATCAGTATAAAAGCATACTCAGTTGCAAAATGGACATTGTAATCATTATAATCATATTCACTTACAAGATGAATATTGTAATCATTATAATAACATCATCAGTTACAAAATAAACATTGTATTCATTATATTAGCACGTTCAAGTACAAGATGAACATTGTAATCATTATAAAAGAATGTTTAGTTACAAGGTGAACATTGTAATCATTATAAAAACATGCTCAGTTACAAGATGAACATTGTAATCATTATAATAGCATGTTCAGTTACAAGGTGGACATTGTAATCAGTATAAAAGCATGCTCAGTTGGAAAATGGACATTGTAATCATTACATTAGCATATTCACTTACAAGATGAACATTGTAATTATTATAATAACATCATCAGTTACAAAATGAACATTGTATTCATTATATTAGCACGTTAAACTACAAGATGAACATTGTAATCATTATAATATCATGCTCAGTTTCAAGATGAAGATTGTAATCGACATAATAGCATGTTCAGTTACAAGATGAACATTGTAATCATTGTAATAGCATGTTCAGTTACAAAGTGAACATTGTAATCCTTATAATTGCATGTTCAGTTACAAGATGAACTTTGTAATCATTATAAAAACATCATCAGTTGCAAGGTGAACATTGTTATCAGTATACAAGCATGCTCAGTTGCAAAATGGACAGTGTAATCATTACAATAGCATATTCAGTTACATAATGAACATTGTAATCATTATAATAATGTGCTCAGTTACAAGGTGAACATTGTAATCATTACAATAGCGTGCTCAGTTACAAAGTAAACATTGTAATTATTATAAAAACATCATCAGTTACAAGGTGAACATTGTAATCAGTATAAAAGCATGCTCAGTTGCAAAATGGACATTGTAATCATTACATTAGCATATTCACTTACAAGATGAATATTGTAATCATTATAATAACATCATCAGTTATAAAATAAACATTGTATTCATTATATTAGCACGTTCAATTACAAGATGAACATTGTAATCATTATAAAAGCATGTTTAGTTGCAAGGTGAACATTGTAATCATTATAAAAACATGCTCAGTTACAAGATTAACATTGAAGTCATTATAATAGCATGTTCAGTTACAAGGTGGACATTGTAATCAGTATTAAAGCATGCTCAGTTGGAAAATGGACATTATAATTATTACATTAGCATATTCAGTTACAAGATGAATATTGTAATCATTATAATAACATCATCAGTTACAAAATGAACATTGTATTCATTATATTAGCACGTTCAATTACAAGATGATCATTGTAATCATTATAATATAATGTTCAGTTGCAAGATGAATATTGTAATCGACATAATAGCATGTTCAGTTACAAGATGAACATTGTAATCATTGTAATAGCATGTTCAGTTACAAAGTCAACATTGTAATCCTTATAATTGCATGTTCAGTTACCAGATGAACATTGTAATCATTTTAAAAACATCATCAGTTGCAAGGTGAACATTGTAATCAGTATACAAGCATGCTCAGTTGCAAAATGGACATTGTAATCATTACAATAGCATATTCAGGTACAAGATGAACATTGTAATCATTATAATAATGTGCTCAGTTACAAGGTGAACATTGTAATCATTACAATAGCGTGCTCAGTTACAATATGGACATTGTAATCATTACAATAGCATATTTAGGTACAAGATGAACATTGTAATCATTATAATAATGTGCTCAGTTACAAGGTGAACATTGTAATCATTACAATAGCGTGCTCAGTTACAATATGAACAATGTAATCATTATAATAGCATGTTCAGTTACAGGATGAACATTGTAATAATTTAATAGCGTGTTCAGTTACAAAATCAACATTGAAACCATTGTAAGAGAATGTTCAGTGCCAAAATAAACATTGCAATCATTATAATAGCATATTCAGTTACAAGATGAACATTATAATAACCTAATACTGTGTTCAGTTACAAAATGAACATTAAAATTGTTATAATAGCACGTTCAGTGACAAGGTGAACATTTAAATCATTATAATAGCATGCTCAGTTACAAGGTGAACATTGTAATCATTATAATAGCGTCAACTGTTACAAAATCATCATTGTAATCAATATAATAGCATGCCTAGTTACAAAATGAATATTGCAATCATTATATTAGCATATTTCATTACAAGATGAACATTGTAATCATTATTATAGCATATGTAGTTATAAGATGAGCATTGTAATCAGTATAAAAGCATGTTCTGTTGCAAAATGAACATTGTAATCATTATTTTAGCATGTTCAGTTACAAGATGAACATTGTAATCATAATAACAGCATGGTCAGTTACAAGATGAACACTGTAATCATTGTAATAGCATGCTCAGTTACAAGATGAACATTGTAATCATTATAATAGCATATTCGGTTACAGGATGAACATTGCAATAACCTAATACCGTGTTCAGTTACAAAATGAACATTAAAACTATTATAATATCACTTTCAGTGACATGGTGAACATTGTAATCATTATAATAGCATGTTCAGTTACAAGGTGATTATTGTAATTACTATAATAGCACGTTCAGTTACAAAACACCCTTTGTAATTATTATAATAGCATCTTCAGTTACAAGATAAACATTGTAATCATTATATTAGCACGTTTAGTTGAAACGTGAGGATTGTAATTGATATAATAGCATGTTCAGTTACAAGATAAATATTTTAGTTATTGTAATGACATGTTCATTTACAAGGTGAACATTGTAATCATTATAATAACATGTTCACTTACAAGATGATCATTGTAATCATCATATTAGGACGTTCAGTTACAAGATGAACATTGTAATTATTATAATAGCATGTTCACTTACAAAATGAACATTGTAATTATTATAATATCATGCTTAGTTACAAGATGAACATTGTTATCAGTATAATAGCATGTTCAGTAACAACATAAACATTGTAATCATTATAATAGCATGCTCAATTACAAGATGAACATTGTAATCAGTATAATAGCATGCTCAGTTACAAAATTAACAATGTAATCATTATACTAGTATGCTCAGTTACAAGATGAACATTGTAATCATTATAATAACATGTTCAGTTACCAGAGAGAACGACGTTAAAACCCAAGCACTCACTCAGTTACCAGATGAACATTGTAATCATTATATTAGGATGTTCAGTTACAAGATGAACATTGTAATCAATATAATAGCATATTCAGTTACAAAATGAACATTGTAATTATTATAATATCATGCTTAGTTACAAGATGAACATTGTTATCAGTATAATAGCATGTTCAGTAACAACATAAACATTGTAATCATTATAATAGCATGCTCAATTACAAGATGAACATTGTAATCAGTATAATAGCATGCTCAGTTACAAAATTAACAATGTAATCATTATACTAGTATGCTCAGTTACAAGATGAACATTGTAATCATTATAATAACATGTTCAGTTACCAGAGAGAACGACGTTAAAACCCAAGCACTCACTCAGTTACCAGATGAACATTGTAATCATTATATTAGGATGTTCAGTTACAAGATGAACATTGTAATCAATATAATAGCATATTCAGTTACAAAATGAACATTGTAATTATTGTAATGTTATGTTTAGTTACAAGATGAACATTGTTATCAGTATAATAGCATGTTCAGTTACAACATGAACACTGTAATCATTATAATAGCATGCTCAATTACAAGATGAACATTGTAATCAGTAAAATAGCATGCTCAGTTACAAAATTAACATTGTAATCATTATACTAGTATGCTCAATTACAAGATGAACATTGTAATAATTATAATAGCTTGCTCAAATACAAGATGAGCAATGTAATTATTATAATAGCATGCTCAATTAAAAGATAAAAATTGTAATCAGTATAATAGCATGCTCAGTTACAAAATGAACATTGTAATCATTATACTAGTATGCCCAGTTACAAGATGAACATTGTTATCAGTGTAATGGCATGTTCAGTTACATGAACATTGTAATCATTATAATAGCGTCAACGGTTACAAAATCATCATTGTAATCAATATAATAGTATGCTCAGTTACAAAATTAATATTGCAGTTACTATATTAGCATATTTCATTAGAAGATGAACATTGTAATCAGTATTATAGCATATGTAGTTACAAAATGAACATTGTAATCATTATAAAAACATCATCAGTGACAAGGTGAACATTGTAATCAGTATAAAAGAATTGTCAGTTGCAAAATGGACATTGTAATCATTACATTAGCATACTAACTTACAAGATGAATATTGTAATCATTATAATAACATCATCAGTTACAAAAAAAAACATTCTATTCATTATATTAGCACGTTCAATTACAAGATGAACATTGTAATCATTATAAAAGCATGTTCAGTTACAAGGTGAACATTGTAATCATTATAAAAACATGCTCAGTTACAAGATGAACATTTAAATCATTATAATAGCATGTTCAGTTACAAGGTGGACATTTTAATCAGTATAAAAGCATGCTCAGTTGCAAAATGGACATTGTAATCATTACATTAGCATATTCAGTTACAAGATGAATATTGTAACATTATAATAACATCATCAGTTACAAAATGAACATTGTATTCATTATATTAGAACGTTCAATTACAAGATGAACATTGTAATCATTATAGTATCATGCTCAGTTGCAAGATGAAGATTGTAATCGACATAATAGCATGTTCAGTTACAAGATGAACATTGTAATCATTGTAATAGCATGTTCACTTACACAGTGAACATTGTAAACCTTATAATTGTATGTTCAGTTACAAGATGAACATTGTAATTATTATAAAAACATCATCAGTTGCAAGGTGAACATTGTAATTAGAATACAAGCATGCTCAGTTGCAAAATGGACATTGTAATCATTACAATAGCATATTCAGGTACAAGATGAACATTGTAATCATTATAATAATGTGCTCAGTTACAAGCTGAACATTGTAATCATTACAATAGCGTGCTCAGTTACAATATGAACATTGTAATCATTATAATAGCATGTTCAGTTACAGGATAAACATTGTAATAATTTAATAGCGTGTTCAGTTACAAAATGAACATTGAAACCATTATAAGAGAATGTTCAGTGCCAAGATAAACATTGCAATTATTATAATAGCATATTCAGTTACAAGATGAACATTATAATAACCTAATACTGTGTTCAGTTACAAAATGAACATTAAAATTGTTATAATAGCACGTTCAGTGACAAGGTGAACATTTAAATCATTATAATAGCATGCTCAGTTACAAGGTGAACATTGTAATCATTAAAATAGCGTCAACTGTTACAAAATCATCATTGTAATCAATATAATAGCATGCCTAGTTACAAAATGAATATTGCAATCATTATATTAGCATTTTTCATTACAAGATGAACATTGTAATCATTATTATAGCATATGTATTTATAAGATGAGCATTGTAATCAGTATAAAAGCATGTTCTGTTGCAAAATGAACATTGTAATCATTATTTTAGCATGTTCAGTTACAAGATGAACATTGTAATCATTATAAAAACATCATCAGTTACAAGGTGAACATTGTAATCAGTATAAAAGCATACTCAGTTGCAAAATGGACATTGTAATCATTATAATCATATTCACTTACAAGATGAATATTGTAATCATTATAATAACATCATCAGTTACAAAATAAACATTGTATTCATTATATTAGCACGTTCAAGTACAAGATGAACATTGTAATCATTATAAAAGAATGTTTAGTTACAAGGTGAACATTGTAATCATTATAAAAACATGCTCAGTTACAAGATGAACATTGTAATCATTATAATAGCATGTTCAGTTACAAGGTGGACATTGTAATCAGTATAAAAGCATGCTCAGTTGGAAAATGGACATTGTAATCATTACATTAGCATATTCACTTACAAGATGAACATTGTAATTATTATAATAACATCATCAGTTACAAAATGAACATTGTATTCATTATATTAGCACGTTAAACTACAAGATGAACATTGTAATCATTATAATATCATGCTCAGTTTCAAGATGAAGATTGTAATCGACATAATAGCATGTTCAGTTACAAGATGAACATTGTAATCATTGTAATAGCATGTTCAGTTACAAAGTGAACATTGTAATCCTTATAATTGCATGTTCAGTTACAAGATGAACTTTGTAATCATTATAAAAACATCATCAGTTGCAAGGTGAACATTGTTATCAGTATACAAGCATGCTCAGTTGCAAAATGGACAGTGTAATCATTACAATAGCATATTCAGTTACATAATGAACATTGTAATCATTATAATAATGTGCTCAGTTACAAGGTGAACATTGTAATCATTACAATAGCGTGCTCAGTTACAAAGTAAACATTGTAATTATTATAAAAACATCATCAGTTACAAGGTGAACATTGTAATCAGTATAAAAGCATGCTCAGTTGCAAAATGGACATTGTAATCATTACATTAGCATATTCACTTACAAGATGAATATTGTAATCATTATAATAACATCATCAGTTATAAAATAAACATTGTATTCATTATATTAGCACGTTCAATTACAAGATGAACATTGTAATCATTATAAAAGCATGTTTAGTTGCAAGGTGAACATTGTAATCATTATAAAAACATGCTCAGTTACAAGATTAACATTGAAGTCATTATAATAGCATGTTCAGTTACAAGGTGGACATTGTAATCAGTATTAAAGCATGCTCAGTTGGAAAATGGACATTATAATTATTACATTAGCATATTCAGTTACAAGATGAATATTGTAATCATTATAATAACATCATCAGTTACAAAATGAACATTGTATTCATTATATTAGCACGTTCAATTACAAGATGATCATTGTAATCATTATAATATTATGTTCAGTTGCAAGATGAATATTGTAATCGACATAATAGCATGTTCAGTTACAAGATGAACATTGTAATCATTGTAATAGCATGTTCAGTTACAAAGTCAACATTGTAATCCTTATAATTGCATGTTCAGTTACCAGATGAACATTGTAATCATTTTAAAAACATCATCAGTTGCAAGGTGAACATTGTAATCAGTATACAAGCATGCTCAGTTGCAAAATGGACATTGTAATCATTACAATAGCATATTCAGGTACAATATGAACATTGTAATCATTATAATAATGTGCTCAGTTACAAGGTGAACATTGTAATCATTACAATAGCGTGCTCAGTTACAATATGGACATTGTAATCATTACAATAGCATATTTAGGTACAAGATGAACATTGTAATCATTATAATAATGTGCTCAGTTACAAGGTGAACATTGTAATCATTACAATAGCGTGCTCAGTTACAATATGAACAATGTAATCATTATAATAGCATGTTCAGTTACAGGATGAACATTGTAATAATTTAATAGCGTGTTCAGTTACAAAATCAACATTGAAACCATTGTAAGAGAATGTTCAGTGCCAAAATAAACATTGCAATCATTATAATAGCATATTCAGTTACAAGATGAACATTATAATAACCTAATACTGTGTTCAGTTACAAAATGAACATTAAAATTGTTATAATAGCACGTTCAGTGACAAGGTGAACATTTAAATCATTATAATAGCATGCTCAGTTACAAGGTGAACATTGTAATCATTATAATAGCGTCAACTGTTACAAAATCATCATTGTAATCAATATAATAGCATGCCTAGTTACAAAATGAATATTGCAATCATTATATTAGCATATTTCATTACAAGATGAACATTGTAATCATTATTATAGCATATGTAGTTATAAGATGAGCATTGTAATCAGTATAAAAGCATGTTCTGTTGCAAAATGAACATTGTAATCATTATTTTAGCATGTTCAGTTACAAGATGAACATTGTAATCATAATAACAGCATGGTCAGTTACAAGATGAACACTGTAATCATTGTAATAGCATGCTCAGTTACAAGATGAACATTGTAATCATTATAATAGCATATTCGGTTACAGGATGAACATTGCAATAACCTAATACCGTGTTCAGTTACAAAATGAACATTAAAACTATTATAATATCACTTTCAGTGACATGGTGAACATTGTAATCATTATAATAGCATGTTCAGTTACAAGGTGATTATTGTAATTACTATAATAGCACGTTCAGTTACAAAACACCCTTTGTAATTATTATAATAGCATCTTCAGTTACAAGATAAACATTGTAATCATTATATTAGCACGTTTAGTTGAAACGTGAGGATTGTAATTGATATAATAGCATGTTCAGTTACAAGATAAATATTTTAGTTATTGTAATGACATGTTCATTTACAAGGTGAACATTGTAATCATTATAATAACATGTTCACTTACAAGATGATCATTGTAATCATCATATTAGGACGTTCAGTTACAAGATGAACATTGTAATTATTATAATAGCATGTTCACTTACAAAATGAACATTGTAATTATTATAATATCATGCTTAGTTACAAGATGAACATTGTTATCAGTATAATAGCATGTTCAGTAACAACATAAACATTGTAATCATTATAATAGCATGCTCAATTACAAGATGAACATTGTAATCAGTATAATAGCATGCTCAGTTACAAAATTAACAATGTAATCATTATACTAGTATGCTCAGTTACAAGATGAACATTGTAATCATTATAATAACATGTTCAGTTACCAGAGAGAACGACGTTAAAACCCAAGCACTCACTCAGTTACCAGATGAACATTGTAATCATTATATTAGGATGTTCAGTTACAAGATGAACATTGTAATCAATATAATAGCATATTCAGTTACAAAATGAACATTGTAATTATTATAATATCATGCTTAGTTACAAGATGAACATTGTTATCAGTATAATAGCATGTTCAGTAACAACATAAACATTGTAATCATTATAATAGCATGCTCAATTACAAGATGAACATTGTAATCAGTATAATAGCATGCTCAGTTACAAAATTAACAATGTAATCATTATACTAGTATGCTCAGTTACAAGATGAACATTGTAATCATTATAATAACATGTTCAGTTACCAGAGAGAACGACGTTAAAACCCAAGCACTCACTCAGTTACCAGATGAACATTGTAATCATTATATTAGGATGTTCAGTTACAAGATGAACATTGTAATCAATATAATAGCATATTCAGTTACAAAATGAACATTGTAATTATTGTAATGTTATGTTTAGTTACAAGATGAACATTGTTATCAGTATAATAGCATGTTCAGTTACAACATGAACACTGTAATCATTATAATAGCATGCTCAATTACAAGATGAACATTGTAATCAGTAAAATAGCATGCTCAGTTACAAAATTAACATTGTAATCATTATACTAGTATGCTCAATTACAAGATGAACATTGTAATAATTATAATAGCTTGCTCAAATACAAGATGAGCAATGTAATTATTATAATAGCATGCTCAATTAAAAGATAAAAATTGTAATCAGTATAATAGCATGCTCAGTTACAAAATGAACATTGTAATCATTATACTAGTATGCCCAGTTACAAGATGAACATTGTTATCAGTGTAATGGCATGTTCAGTTACATGAACATTGTAATCATTATAATAGCGTCAACGGTTACAAAATCATCATTGTAATCAATATAATAGTATGCTCAGTTACAAAATTAATATTGCAGTTACTATATTAGCATATTTCATTAGAAGATGAACATTGTAATCAGTATTATAGCATATGTAGTTACAAAATGAACATTGTAATCATTATAAAAACATCATCAGTGACAAGGTGAACATTGTAATCAGTATAAAAGAATTGTCAGTTGCAAAATGGACATTGTAATCATTACATTAGCATACTAACTTACAAGATGAATATTGTAATCATTATAATAACATCATCAGTTACAAAAAAAAACATTCTATTCATTATATTAGCACGTTCAATTACAAGATGAACATTGTAATCATTATAAAAGCATGTTCAGTTACAAGGTGAACATTGTAATCATTATAAAAACATGCTCAGTTACAAGATGAACATTTAAATCATTATAATAGCATGTTCAGTTACAAGGTGGACATTTTAATCAGTATAAAAGCATGCTCAGTTGCAAAATGGACATTGTAATCATTACATTAGCATATTCAGTTACAAGATGAATATTGTAACATTATAATAACATCATCAGTTACAAAATGAACATTGTATTCATTATATTAGAACGTTCAATTACAAGATGAACATTGTAATCATTATAGTATCATGCTCAGTTGCAAGATGAAGATTGTAATCGACATAATAGCATGTTCAGTTACAAGATGAACATTGTAATCATTGTAATAGCATGTTCACTTACACAGTGAACATTGTAAACCTTATAATTGTATGTTCAGTTACAAGATGAACATTGTAATTATTATAAAAACATCATCAGTTGCAAGGTGAACATTGTAATTAGAATACAAGCATGCTCAGTTGCAAAATGGACATTGTAATCATTACAATAGCATATTCAGGTACAAGATGAACATTGTAATCATTATAATAATGTGCTCAGTTACAAGCTGAACATTGTAATCATTACAATAGCGTGCTCAGTTACAATATGAACATTGTAATCATTATAATAGCATGTTCAGTTACAGGATAAACATTGTAATAATTTAATAGCGTGTTCAGTTACAAAATGAACATTGAAACCATTATAAGAGAATGTTCAGTGCCAAGATAAACATTGCAATTATTATAATAGCATATTCAGTTACAAGATGAACATTATAATAACCTAATACTGTGTTCAGTTACAAAATGAACATTAAAATTGTTATAATAGCACGTTCAGTGACAAGGTGAACATTTAAATCATTATAATAGCATGCTCAGTTACAAGGTGAACATTGTAATCATTAAAATAGCGTCAACTGTTACAAAATCATCATTGTAATCAATATAATAGCATGCCTAGTTACAAAATGAATATTGCAATCATTATATTAGCATTTTTCATTACAAGATGAACATTGTAATCATTATTATAGCATATGTATTTATAAGATGAGCATTGTAATCAGTATAAAAGCATGTTCTGTTGCAAAATGAACATTGTAATCATTATTTTAGCATGTTCAGTTACAAGATGAACATTGTAATCATAATAACAGCATGGTCAGTTACAAGATGAACACTGTAATCATTGTAATAGCATGCTCAGTTACAAGATGAACATTGTAATCATTATAATAGCATATTCGGTTACAGGATGAATATTGCAATAACCTAATACCGTGTTCAGTTACAAAATGAACATTAAAACTATTATAATATCACTTTCAGTTACATGGTGAACATTGTAATCATTATAATAGCATGTTCAGTTACAAGGTGATTATTGTAATTACTATAATAGCACGTTCAGTTACAAAACACCCTTTGTAATTATTATAATAGCATCTTCAGTTACAAGATAAACATTGTAATCGTTATATTAGCACGTTTAGTTGAAACGTGAGGATTGTAATTGATATAATAGCATGTTCAGTTACAAGATAAATATTTTAGTTATTGTAATGGCATGTTCATTTACAAGGTGAACATTGTAATCATTATAATAACATGTTCACTTACAAGATGATCATTGTAATCATCATATTAGGACGTTCAGTTACAAGATGAACATTGTAATTATTATAATAGCATGTTCACTTATTAAATGAACATTGTAATTATTATAATATCATGCTTAGTTACAAGATGAACATTGTTATCAGTATAATAGCATGTTCAGTAACAACATAAACATTGTAATCATTATAATAGCATGCTCAATTACAAGATGAACATTGTAATCAGTATAATAGCATGCTCAGTTACAAAATTAACAATGTAATCATTATACTAGTATGCTCAGTTACAAGATGAACATTGTAATCATTATAATAACATGTTCAGTTACCAGAGAGAACGACGTTAAAACCCAAGCACTCACTCAGTTACCAGATGAACATTGTAATCATTATATTAGGATGTTCAGTTACAAGATGAACATTGTAATCAATATAATAGCATATTCAGTTACAAAATGAACATTGTAATTATTGTAATGTTATGTTTAGTTACAAGATGAACATTGTTATCAGTATAATAGCATGTTCAGTTACAACATGAACACTGTAATCATTATAATAGCATGCTCAATTACAAGATGAACATTGTAATCAGTAAAATAGCTTGCTCAAATACAAGATGAGCAATGTAATTATTATAATAGCATGCTCAATTAAAAGATAAAAATTGTAATCAGTATAATAGCATTGTCAGTTGCAAAATGGACATTGTAATCATTACATTAGCATATTAACTTACAAGATGAATATTGTAATCATTCTAACAACATCATCAGTTACAAAAAAAACATTGTATTCATTATATTAGCACGTTCAATTACAAGATGAACATTGTAATCATTATAAAAGCCTGTTCAGTTACAAGGTGAACATTGTAATCAGTATTATAGCATGCTCAGTTACAAAATTAATATTGTAATCATTATAATAGCGTCAACGGTTACAAAATCATCATTGTAATCAATATAATAGCATGCTCAGTTACAAAATTAATATTGCAGTTACTATATTAGCATATTTCATTACAAGATGAACATTGTAATCAGTATTATAGCATATGTAGTTACAAGATGAACATTGTAATCATTATAAAAACATCATCAGTGACAAGGTGAACATTGTAATCAGTATAAAAGCATTGTCAGTTGCAAAATGGACATTGTACTCATTACATTAGCATATTAACTTACAAGATGAATATTGTAATCATTCTAACAACATCATCAGTTACAAAAAAAACATTGTATTCATTATATTAGCACGTTCAATTACAAGATGAACATTGTAATCATTATAAAAGCATGTTCCGTTACAAGGTGAACATTGTAATCATTATAAAAACATGCTCAGTTACAAGATGAACATTTAAATCATTATAATAGCATGTTCAGTTACAAGGTGGACATTTTAATCAGTATAAAAGCATGCTCAGTTGCAAAATGGACATTGTAATCATTACATTAGCATATTCAGTTACAAGATGAATTTTGTAACATTATAATAACATCATCAGTTACAAAATGAACATTGTATTCATTATATTAGCACGTTCAATTACAAGATGAACATTGTAATCATTATAATATCATGCTCAGTTGCAAGATGAAGATTGTAATCGACATAATAGCATGTTCAGTTACAAGATGAACATTGTAATCATTATAAAAACATCATCAGTTGCAAGGTGAACATTGTAATTAGAATACAAGCATGCTCAGTTGCAAAATGGACATTGTAATCATTACAATAGCATATTCAGGTACAAGATGAACATTGTAATCATTATAATAATGTGCTCAGTTACAAGGTGAACATTGTAATCATTACAATAGCGTGCTCAGTTACAATATGAACATTGTAATCATTATAATAGCATGTTCAGTTACAGGATGAACATTGTAATAATTTAATAGCGTGTTCAGTTACAAAATGAACATTGAAACCATTATAAGAGAATGTTCAGTGCCAAGATAAACATTGCAATCATTATAATAGCGTGTTCAGTTACAAAATGAACAATAAAATTGTTATAATAGCACGTTCAGTGACAAGGTGAACATTTAAATCATTATAATAGCATGCTCAGTTACAAGGTGAACATTGTAATCATTATAATAGCGTCAACTGTTACAAAATCATCATTGTAATCAATATAATAGCATGCCTAGTTACAAAATGAATATTGCAATCATTATATTAGCATTTTTCATTACAAGATGAACATTGTAATCATTATTATAGCATATGTATTTATAAGATGAGCATTGTAATCAGTATAAAAGCATGTTCTGTTGCAAAATGAACATTGTAATCATTATTTTAGCATGTTCAGTTACAAGATGAACATTGTAATCATTGTAATAGCATGGTCAGTTACAAGATGAACACTGTAATCATTGTAATAGCATGCTCAGTTACAAGATGAACATTGTAATCATTATAATAGCATATTCGGTTACAGGATGAACATTGCAATAACCTAATACCGTGTTCAGTTACAAAATGAACATTAAAACTATTATAATATCACTTTCAGTGACATGGTGAACATTGTAATCATTATAATAGCATGTTCAGTTACAAGGTGATTATTGTAATTACTATAATAGCACGTTCAGTTACAAAACACCCTTTGTAATTATTATAATAGCATCTTCAGTTACAAGATAAACATTGTAATCATTATATTAGCACGTTTAGTTGAAACGTGAGGATTGTAATTGATATAATAGCATGTTCAGTTACAAGATAAATATTTTAGTTATTGTAATGGCATGTTCATTTACAAGGTGAACATTGTAATCATTATAATAACATGTTTACTTACAAGATGATCATTGTAATCATCATATTAGGACGTTCAGTTACAAGATGAACACTGTAATTATTATAATAGCATGTTCACTTACAAAATGAACATTGTAATTATTATAATATCATGCTTAGTTACCAGATGAACATTGTTATCAGTATAATAGCATGTTCAGTAACAACATAAATATTGTAATCATTATAATAGCATGCTCAATTACAAGATGAACATTGTAATCAGTATAATAGCATGCTCAGTTACAAAAATAACAATGTAATCATTATACTAGTATGCTCAGTTACAAGATGAACATTGTAATCATTATAATAACATGTTCAGTTACCAGAGAGAACGACGTTAAAACCCAAGCACTCACTCAGTTACCAGATGAACATTGTAATCATTATATTAGGATGTTCAGTTACAAGATGAACATTGTAATCAATATAATAGCATATTCAGTTACAAAATGAACATTGTAATTATTGTAATGTTATGTTTAGTTACAAGATGAACATTGTTATCAGTATAATAGCATGTTCAGTTACAACATGAACATTGTAATCATTATTATAGCATGCTCAATTACAAGATGAACATTGTAATCAGTAAAATAGCTTGCTCAAATACAAGATGAGCAATGTAATTATTATAATAGCATGCTCAATTAAAAGATAAAAATTGTAATCAGTATAATAGCATGCTCAGTTACAAAATGAACATTGTAATCATTATACTAGTATGCCCAGTTACAAGATGAACATTGTTATCAGTATAATAGCATGTTCAGTTACAAGATGAACATTGTAATCATAATAACAGCATGGTCAGTTACAAGATGAACACTGTAATCATTGTAATAGCATGCTCAGTTACAAGATGAACATTGTAATCAATATTATAGCATATGTAGTTACAAGATGAACATTGTAATTATTATAAAATAATCATCGGTTACAAGGTGAACATTGTAATCAGTATAAAAGCATGCTCAGTTGCAAAATGGACATTGTAATCATTACATTAGCATATTCACTTACAAGATGAATATTGTAATTATTGTAATAACATCATCAGTTACAATATAAACATTGTATTCATTATATTAGCACGTTCAATTACAAGATGAATATTGTAATCATTATAAAAGAATGTTCAGTTACAAGGTGAACATTGTATCATTATAAAAACATGCTCAGATACAAGATGAACATTGTAATCATTATAATAGCATGTTCAGTTATAAGGTGGACATTGTATTCAGTATCAAAGCATGCTCAGTTGGAAAATGGACATTGTAATCATTACATTAGCATATTCAGTTACAAGATGAATATTGTAATCATTATAATAACATCATCAATTACGAAATGAAGATTGTATTTATTATATTAGCACGTTCAATTACAAGATGAACATTGTAATCATTATAATATCATGCTCAGTTGCAAGATGAAGATTGTAATCGACATAATAGCATGTTCAGTTACAAGATGAACATTGTAATCATTGTAATAGCATGTTCAGTTACAAAGTCAACATTGTAATCATTATAAAAACATCATCAGTTGCAAGGTGAACATTGTAATCAGTATACAAGCATGCTCAGTTGCAAAATGGACATTGTAATCATTACAATAGCATATTCAGTTACAAGATGAACATTGTAATCATTATATTAGCACGTTTAATTACAAGATGAACATTGTAATCATTATAAAAGCTTGTTCAGTTACAAGATCAACATTGTAATCATTATAAAACATCATCAGTTACAAGGTGAACATTGTAATCAGTATAAAAGCCTGCTCAGTTGCAAAATGGACATTGTAATTATTACATTAGCATATTCACTTACAAGATGAACATTGTAATTATTATAATAACATCATCAGTTACAAAATGTACATTGTATTCATTATTTTAGCACGTTCAATTACAAGATGAACATTGTAATCATTATAAAAGCATGTTCAGTTACAAGGTGAACATTGTAATCATTATAAAGACATGCTCAGTTACAAGATGAACATTGTAATCATTATAATAGCATGTTCAGTTACAAGGTGGACATTGTAATCAGTATAAAAGCATGCTCAGTTGCAAAATGGACAGTGTAATCAGTACATTAGCATATTCAGTTACAAGATGAATACCGTAATCATTATAATAACGTCATCAGTTACAAAATGAACATTGTATTTATTATATTAGGACGTCCAATTACAAGATGAACATTGTAGTCATTATAATATCATGCTCAGTTGCAAGATGAAGATTGTAATCGACATAATAGCATGTTCAGTTACAAGATGAACATTGTAATCATTGTAATAGCATGTTCAGTTACAAAGTGAACATTGTAATCCTTATAATTGCATGTTCAGTTACAAGATGAACATTGTAATCATTATAAAAACATCATCAGTTGCAAGGTGAACATTGTAATCAATATACAAGCATGCTCAGTTGCAAAATGGACATTGTAATCATTACAATAGCATATTCAGTTACAAGATGAACATTGTAATCATTATAAAAATGGGCTCAGTTACAAGGTGAACATTGTAATCATTACAATAGCGTGTTCAGTTACAAGTTGAACATTGTAATCATTACAATAGCATGTTCAGTTACTAGATTACCATTGTAATAATTTAATAGCGTGTTCAGTTACAAAATGAACATTGAAATCATTATAATAGAATGTTCAGTGGCAAGATGAACATTATAATAACCTAATACCGTGTTCATTTACAAAATGAACATTAAAATTATTAAAATAGCACGTTCAGTGACAAAATGATCATTAAAATTATTATAATATCATGCTCAGTTACAAGGTGAACATTGTAATCATTATAATAGCGTCAACGGTTACAAGATGAACATTGTAAAAGTTAAAATAGCGTGTTCAGTTACAAAATGAACATTGAAATCATTATAATAGAATGTTCAGTGGCAAGATAAACATTGTAATCATTATAATAGCATATTCAGTTACAAGATGAACATTATAATAACCTAATACCGTGTTCATTTACAAAATGAACATTAAAATTATTAAAATAGCACGTTCAGTGACAAAATGATCATTAAAATTATTTTAATAGCATGCTCAGTTACAAGGTGAACATTGTAATCATTATAATAGCGTCAACGGTTACAAGATGAACATTGTAAAAGTTAAAATAGCATGTTCAGTTACGAAGTGAACATTATAATCATTATAAAAGCATGCTCAGTTGCAAGATAAACATTGTAATCATTATAATATCATTTTCAGTTACAAGATGAAAATTGTAATCGACATAATAGCATGTTTAGTTGCATGATGAACATTGTAATTATTGTATTAGCATGTTCAGTTACAAAGTAAACATTGTAATCATTATAATAGCCTTAACGGTTACAAAATCATCATTGTAATCAATATAATAGCATGCTCAGTTACAAAATGAATATTGCAATCATTATATTAGCATATTTCATTAGAAGATGAACATTGTAATCATTATTATAGCATATGTAGTTACAAGATGAACACTGTAATCATTATAAAAACATCATCAGTTACAAGGTGGACATTGTAATCAGTGTAAAAGCATGCTCAGTTGCAAAATGGACATTGTAATCATTACATTAGCATGTTCAGTTACAAGATGAACATTGTAATCATTATAATATCATGCTCAGTTGCAAGATGAAGATTGTAATCGGGATAATAGCATGTTCAGTTACAAGATGAACATTGTAATCATTGTAATAGCATGTTCAGTTACAAAGTGAACATTGTAATCTTTATAAAAACATCATCAGTTGCAAGGTGAACATTGTAATCAGTATACAAGCATGCTCAGTTGCAAAATGGACATTGTAATCATTACAATAGCATATTCAGTTACAAGATGAACATTGTAATCATTATATTAGCACGTTTAATTACAAGATGAACATTGTAATCATTATAAAAGCTTGTTCAGTTACAAGATCAACATTGTAATCATTATAAAACATCATCAGTTACAAGGTGAACATTGTAATCAGTATAAAAGCCTGCTCAGTTGCAAAATGGACATTGTAATTATTACATTAGCATATTCACTTACAAGATGAACATTGTAATTATTATAATAACATCATCAGTTACAAAATGTACATTGTATTCATTATTTTAGCACGTTCAATTACAAGATGAACATTGTAATCATTATAAAAGCATGTTCAGTTACAAGGTGAACATTGTAATCATTATAAAGACATGCTCAGTTACAAGATGAACATTGTAATCATTATAATAGCATGTTCAGTTACAAGGTGGACATTGTAATCAGTATAAAAGCATGCTCAGTTGCAAAATGGACATTGTAATCAGTACATTAGCATATTCAGTTACAAGATGAATACTGTAATCATTATAATAACGTCATCAGTTACAAAATGAACATTGTATTTATTATATTAGGACGTCCAATTACAAGATGAACATTGTAGTCATTATAATATCATGCTCAGTTGCAAGATGAAGATTGTAATCGACATAATAGCATGTTCAGTTACAAGATGAACATTGTAATCATTGTAATAGCATTTTCAGTTACAAAGTGAACATTGTAATCCTTATAATTGCATGTTCAGTTACAAGATGAACATTGTAATCATTATAAAAACATCATCAGTTGCAAGGTGAACATTGTAATCAATATACAAGCATGCTCAGTTGCAAAATGGACATTGTAATCATTACAATAGCATATTCAGTTACAAGATGAACATTGTAATCATTATAAAAATGGGCTCAGTTACAAGGTGAACATTGTAATCATTACAATAGCGTGTTCAGTTACAAGTTGAACATTGTAATCATTACAATAGCATGTTCAGTTACTAGATTACCATTGTAATAATTTAATAGCGTGTTCAGTTACAAAATGAACATTGAAATCATTATAATAGAATGTTCAGTGGCAAGATGAACATTGTAATCATTATAATAGCATATTCAGTTACAATATGAACATTATAATAACCTAATACCGTGTTCATTTACAAAATGAACATTAAAATTATTAAAATAGCACGTTCAGTGACAAAATGATCATTAAAATTATTATAATATCATGCTCAGTTACAAGGTGAACATTGTAATCATTATAATAGCGTCAACGGTTACAAGATGAACATTGTAAAAGTTAAAATAGCGTGTTCAGTTACAAAAAGAACATTGAAATCATTATAATAGAATGTTCAGTGGCAAGATAAACATTGTAATCATTATAATAGCATATTCAGTTACAAGATGAACATTATAATAACCTAATACCGTGTTCATTTACAAAATGAACATTAAAATGATTAAAATAGCACGTTCAGTGACAAAATGATCATTAAAATTATTATAATAGCATGCTCAGTTACATGGTGAACATTGTAATCATTATAATAGCGTCAACGGTTACAAGATGAACATTGTAAAAGTTAAAATAGCATGTTCAGTTACGAAGTGAACATTATAATCATTATAATAGCATGCTCAGTTGCAAGATAAACATTGTAATCATTATAATATCATTTTCAGTTACAAGATGAAAATTGTAATCGACATAATAGCATGTTTAGTTGCATGATGAACATTGTAATCATTGTATTAGCATGTTCAGTTACAAAGTAAACATTGTAATCATTATAATAGCCTTAACGGTTACAAAATCATCATTGTAATCAATATAATAGCATGCTCAGTTACAAAATGAATATTGCAATCATTATATTAGCATATTTCATTACAAGATGAACATTGTAATCATTATTATAGCATATGTAGTTACAAGATGAACACTGTAATCATTATAAAAACATCATCAGTTACAAGGTGGACATTGTAATCAGTGTAAAAGCATGCTCAGTTGCAAAATGGACATTGTAATCATTACATTAGCATGTTCAGTTACAAGATGAACATTGTAATCATTATAATATCATGCTCAGTTGCAAGATGAAGATTGTAATCGGGATAATAGCATGTTCAGTTACAAGATGAACATTGTAATCATTGTAATAGCATGTTCAGTTACAAAGTGAACATTGTAATTAGTATACAAGCATGCTCAGTTGCAAAATGGACATTGTAATCATTACAATAGCATATTCAGTTACAAGATAAACATTGTAATCATTATAATAATGTGCTCCGTTACAAGGTGAACATTGGAATCATTACAATAGCGTGCTCAGTTACAAGATGATCATTGTAATCATTAAAAAAACATGCCCAGTTACAAGATGAACATTGTAAAAAGTATAATATCATGTTCAGTTACGAAGTGAACATTGTAATCATTAGAAAAGCATGCTCAGTTGCAAGATAAGCATTGTAATCATTAAAATATCATTTTCAGTTAAAAGATGAAGATTGTAATCGACATAATAGCATGTTCAGTCACAAGATAAACATTGTAATCATTGTAATAGAATGTTCAGTTACAAAGTAAACATTGTAATTATTATATTAGCGTCAACTGTTACAAAATCATCATTGTAATCAATATAATACTATGCTCAGTTACAAAATGAATATTGCAATTATTATATTAGCATATTTCATTACAAGATGAACATTGTAATCATTATTATAGCATATGTAGTTACAAGATAAACATTGTAATCATTATAAAAACATCATCAGTTACAAGGTGAACATTGTAATCAGTATAAAAGCATACTCAGTTGCAAAATGGACATTGTAATCATTATAATCATATTCACTTACAAGATGAATATTGTAATCATTATAATAACATCATCAGTTACAAAATAAACATTGTATTCATTATATTAGCACGTTCAATTACAAGATGAACATTGTAATCATTATAAAAGAATGTTTAGTTACAAGGTGAACATTGTAATCATTATAAAAACATGCTCAGTTACAAGATGAACATTGTAATCATTATAATAGCATGTTCAGTTACAAGGTGGACATTGTAATCAATATAAAAGCATGCTCAGTTGGAAAATGGACATTGTAATCATTACATTAGCATATTCACTTACAAGATGAACATTGTAATTATTATATTAACATCATCAGTTACAAAATGAACATTGTATTCATTATATTAGCACGTTAAACTACAAGATGAACATTGTAATCATTATAATATCATGCTCAGTTTCAAGATGAAGATTGTAATCGACATAATAGCATGCTCAGTTACAAGATGAACATTGTAATCATTGTAATAGCATGTTCAGTTACAAAGTGAACATTGTAATCCTTATAATTGCATGTTCAGTTACAAGATGAACATTGTAATCATTATAAAAACATCATCAGTTGCAAGGTGAACATTGTTATCAGTATACAAGCATGCTCAGTTGCAAAATGGACAGTGTAATCATTACAATAGCATATTCAGTTACATAATGAACATTGTAATCATTATAATAATGTGCTCAGTTACAAGGTAAACATTGTAATCATTACAATAGCGTGCTCAGTTACAAAGTAAACATTGTAATTATTATAAAAACATCATCAGTTACAAGGTGAACATTGTAATCAGTATAAAAGCATGCTCAGTTGCAAAATGGACATTGTAATCATTACATTAGCATATTCACTTACAAGATGAATATTGTAATCATTATAATTACATCATCAGTTATAAAATAAACATTGTATTCATGATATTAGCACGTTCAATTACAAGATGAACATTGTAATCATTATAAAAGCATGTTTAGTTGCAAGGTGAACATTGTAATCATTATAAAAACATGCTCAGTTACAAGATTAACATTGAAGTCATTATAATAGCATGTTCAGTTACAAGGTGGACATTGTAATCAGTATTAAAGCATGCTCAGTTGGAAAATGGACATTATAATTATTACATTAGCATATTCAGTTACAAGATGAATATTGTAATCATTATAATAACATCATCAGTTACAAAATGAACATTGTATTCATTATATTAGCACGTTCAATTACAAGATGAACATTGTAATCATTATAATATCATGCTCAGTTGCAAGATGAAGATTGTAATCGACATAATAGCATGTTCAGTTACAAGATGAACATTGTAATCATTATAAAAACATCATCAGTTGCAAGGTGAACATTGTAATTAGAATACAAGCATGCTCAGTTGCAAAATGGACATTGTAATCATTACAATAGCATATTCAGGTACAAGATGAACATTGTAATCATTATAATAATGTGCTCAGTTACAAGGTGAACATTGTAATCATTACAATAGCGTGCTCAGTTACAATATGAACATTGTAATCATTATAATAGCATGTTCAGTTACAGGATGAACATTGTAATAATTTAATAGCGTGTTCAGTTACAAAATGAACATTGAAACCATTATAAGAGAATGTTCAGTGCCAAGATAAACATTGCAATCATTATAATAGCGTGTTCAGTTACAAAATGAACATTAAAATTGTTATAATAGCACGTTCAGTGACAAGGTGAACATTTAAATCATTATAATAGCATGCTCAGTTACAAGGTGAACATTGTAATTATTATAATAGCGTCAACTGTTACAAAATCATCATTGTAATCAATATAATAGCATGCCTAGTTACAAAATGAATATTGCAATCATTATATTAGCATTTTTCATTACAAGATGAACATTGTAATCATTATTATAGCATATGTATTTATAAGATGAGCATTGTAATCAGTATAAAAGCATGTTCTGTTGCAAAATGAACATTGTAATCATTATTTTAGCATGTTCAGTTACAAGATGAACATTGTAATCATTGTAATAGCATGGTCAGTTACAAGATGAACACTGTAATCATTGTAATAGCATGCTCAGTTACAAGATGAACATTGTAATCATTATAATAGCATATTCGGTTACAGGATGAACATTGCAATAACCTAATACCGTGTTCAGTTACAAAATGAACATTAAAACTATTATAATATCACTTTCAGTGACATGGTGAACATTGTAATCATTATAATAGCATGTTCAGTTACAAGGTGATTATTGTAATTACTATAATAGCACGTTCAGTTACAAAACACCCTTTGTAATTATTATAATAGCATCTTCAGTTACAAGATAAACATTGTAATCATTATATTAGCACGTTTAGTTGAAACGTGAGGATTGTAATTGATATAATAGCATGTTCAGTTACAAGATAAATATTTTAGTTATTGTAATGGCATGTTCATTTACAAGGTGAACATTGTAATCATTATAATAACATGTTTACTTACAAGATGATCATTGTAATCATCATATTAGGACGTTCAGTTACAAGATGAACACTGTAATTATTATAATAGCATGTTCACTTACAAAATGAACATTGTAATTATTATAATATCATGCTTAGTTACCAGATGAACATTGTTATCAGTATAATAGCATGTTCAGTAACAACATAAATATTGTAATCATTATAATAGCATGCTCAATTACAAGATGAACATTGTAATCAGTATAATAGCATGCTCAGTTACAAAAATAACAATGTAATCATTATACTAGTATGCTCAGTTACAAGATGAACATTGTAATCATTATAATAACATGTTCAGTTACAGAGAGAACGACGTTAAAACCCAAGCACTCACTCAGTTACCAGATGAACATTGTAATCATTATATTAGGATGTTCAGTTACAAGATGAACATTGTAATCAATATAATAGCATATTCAGTTACAAAATGAACATTGTAATTATTGTAATGTTATGTTTAGTTACAAGATGAACATTGTTATCAGTATAATAGCATGTTGAGTTACAACATGAACATTGTAATCATTATTATAGCATGCTCAATTACAAGATGAACATTGTAATCAGTAAAATAGCTTGCTCAAATACAAGATGAGCAATGTAATTATTATAATAGCATGCTCAATTAAAAGATAAAAATTGTAATCAGTATAATAGCATGCTCAGTTACAAAATGAACATTGTAATCATTATACTAGTATGCCCAGTTACAAGATGAACATTGTTATCAGTATAATAGCATGTTCAGTTACAAGATGAACATTGTAATCATAATAACAGCATGGTCAGTTACAAGATGAACACTGTAATCATTGTAATAGCATGCTCAGTTACAAGATGAACATTGTAATCAATATTATAGCATATGTAGTTACAAGATGAACATTGTAATTATTATAAAATAATCATCGGTTACAAGGTGAACATTGTAATCAGTATAAAAGCATGCTCAGTTGCAAAATGGACATTGTAATCATTACATTAGCATATTCACTTACAAGATGAATATTGTAATTATTGTAATAACATCATCAGTTACAATATAAACATTGTATTCATTATATTAGCACGTTCAATTACAAGATGAATATTGTAATCATTATAAAAGAATGTTCAGTTACAAGGTGAACATTGTATCATTATAAAAACATGCTCAGATACAAGATGAACATTGTAATCATTATAATAGCATGTTCAGTTACAAGGTGGACATTGTATTCAGTATCAAAGCATGCTCAGTTGGAAAATGGACATTGTAATCATTACATTAGCATATTCAGTTACAAGATGAATATTGTAATCATTATAATAACATCATCAATTACAAAATGAAGATTGTATTTATTATATTAGGACGTTCAATTACAAGATGAACATTGTAATCATTATAATATCATGCTCAGTTGCAAGATGAAGATTGTAATCGACATAATAGCATGTTCAGTTACAAGATGAACATTGTAATCATTGTAATAGCATGTTCAGTTACAAAGTGAACATTGTAATCATTATAAAAAACATCATCAGTTGCAAGGTGAACATTGTAATCAGTATACAAGCATGCTCAGTTGCAAAATGGACATTGTAATCATTACAATAGCATATTCAGTTACAAGATGAACATTGTAATCATTATATTAGCACGTTTATTTACAAGATGAACATTGTAATCATTATAAAAGCTTGTTCAGTTACAAGATCAACATTGTAATCATTATAAAACATCATCAGTTACAAGGTGAACATTGTAATCAGTATAAAAGCCTGCTCAGTTGCAAAATGGACATTGTAATTATTACATTAGCATATTCACTTACAAGATGAACATTGTAATTATTATAATAACATCATCAGTTACAAAATGTACATTGTATTCATTATTTTAGCACGTTCAATTACAAGATGAACATTGTAATCATTATAAAAGCATGTTCAGTTACAAGGTGAACATTGTAATCATTATAAAGACATGCTCAGTTACAAGATGAACATTGTAATCATTATAATAGCATGTTCAGTTACAAGGTGGACATTGTAATCAGTATAAAAGCATGCTCAGTTGCAAAATGGACAGTGTAATCAGTACATTAGCATATTCAGTTACAAGATGAATACCGTAATCATTATAATAACGTCATCAGTTACAAAATGAACATTGTATTTATTATATAAGGACGTCCAATTACAAGATGAACATTGTAGTCATTATAATATCATGCTCAGTTGCAAGATGAAGATTGTAATCGACATAATAGCATGTTCAGTTACAAGATGAACATTGTAATCATTGTAATAGCATGTTCAGTTACAAAGTGAACATTGTAATCCTTATAATTGCATGTTCAGTTACAAGATGAACATTGTAATCATTATAAAAACATCATCAGTTGCAAGGTGAACATTGTAATCAATATACAAGCATGCTCAGTTGCAAAATGGACATTGTAATCATTACAATAGCATATTCAGTTACAAGATGAACATTGTAATCATTATAAAAATGGGCTCAGTTACAAGGTGAACATTGTAATCATTACAATAGCGTGTTCAGTTACAAGTTGAACATTGTAATCATTACAATAGCATGTTCAGTTACTAGATTACCATTGTAATAATTTAATAGCGTGTTCAGTTACAAAATGAACATTGAAATCATTATAATAGAATGTTCAGTGGCAAGATGAACATTATAATAACCTAATACCGTGTTCATTTACAAAATGAACATTAAAATTATTAAAATAGCACGTTCAGTGACAAAATGATCATTAAAATTATTATAATATCATGCTCAGTTACAAGGTGAACATTGTAATCATTATAATAGCGTCAACGGTTACAAGATGAACATTGTAAAAGTTAAAATAGCGTGTTCAGTTACAAAATGAACATTGAAATCATTATAATAGAATGTTCAGTGGCAAGATAAACATTGTAATCATTATAATAGCATATTCAGTTACAAGATGAACATTATAATAACCTAATACCGTGTTCATTTACAAAATGAACATTAAAATTATTAAAATAGCACGTTCAGTGACAAAATGATCATTAAAATTTTTTAATAGCATGCTCAGTTACAAGGTGAACATTGTAATCATTATAATAGCGTCAACGGTTACAAGATGAACATTGTAAAAGTTAAAATAGCATGTTCAGTTACGAAGTGAACATTATAATCATTATAAAAGCATGCTCAGTTGCAAGATAAACATTGTAATCATTATAATATCATTTTCAGTTACAAGATGAAAATTGTAATCGACATAATAGCATGTTTAGTTGCATGATGAACATTGTAATTATTGTATTAGCATGTTCAGTTATAAAGTAAACATTGTAATCATTATAATAGCCTTAACGGTTACAAAATCATCATTGTAATCAATATAATAGCATGCTCAGTTACAAAATGAATATTGCAATCATTATATTAGCATATTTCATTAGAAGATGAACATTGTAATCATTATTATAGCATATGTAGTTACAAGATGAACACTGTAATCATTATAAAAACATCATCAGTTACAAGGTGGACATTGTAATCAGTGTAAAAGCATGCTCAGTTGCAAAATGGACATTGTAATCATTACATTAGCATGTTCAGTTACAAGATGAACATTGTAATCATTATAATATCATGCTCAGTTGCAAGATGAAGATTGTAATCGGGATAATAGCATGTTCAGTTACAAGATGAACATTGTAATCATTGTAATAGCATGTTCAGTTACAAAGTGAACATTGTAATTAGTATACAAGCATGCTCAGTTGCAAAATGGACATTGTAATCATTACAATAGCATATTCAGTTACAAGATGAACATTGTAATCATTATAATAATGTGCTCCGTTACAAGGTGAACATTGGAATCATTACAATAGCGTGCTCAGTTACAAGATGATCATTGTAATCATTAAAAAAACATGCCCAGTTACAAGATGAACATTGTAAAAAGTATAATATCATGTTCAGTTACGAAGTGAACATTGTAATCATTAGAAAAGCATGCTCAGTTGCAAGATAAGCATTGTAATCATTAAAATATCATTTTCAGTTAAAAGATGAAGATTGTAATCGACATAATAGCATTTTCAGTCACAAGATAAACATTGTAATCATTGTAATAGAATGTTCAGTTACAAAGTAAACATTGTAATTATTATATTAGCGTCAACTGTTACAAAATCATCATTGTAATCAATATAATACTATGCTCAGTTACAAAATGAATATTGCAATTATTATATTAGCATATTTCATTACAAGATGAACATTGTAATCATTATTATAGCATATGTAGTTACAAGATAAACATTGTAATCATTATAAAAACATCATCAGTTACAAGGTGAACATTGTAATCAGTATAAAAGCATACTCAGTTGCAAAATGGACATTGTAATCATTATAATCATATTCACTTACAAGATGAATATTGTAATCATTATAATAACATCATCAGTTACAAAATAAACATTGTATTCATTATATTAGCACGTTCAATTACAAGATGAACATTGTAATCATTATAAAAGAATGTTTAGTTACAAGGTGAACATTGTAATCATTATAAAAACATGCTCAGTTACAAGATGAACATTGTAATCATTATAATAGCATGTTCAGTTACAAGGTGGACATTGTAATCAGTATAAAAGCATGCTCAGTTGGAAAATGGACATTGTAATCATTACATTAGCATATTCACTTACAAGATGAACATTGTAATTATTATAATAACATCATCAGTTACAAAATGAACATTGTATTCATTATATTAGCACGTTAAACTACAAGATGAACATTGTAATCATTATAATATCATGCTCAGTTTCAAGATGAAGATTGTAATCGACATAATAGCATGTTCAGTTACAAGATGAACATTGTAATCATTGTAATAGCATGTTCAGTTACAAAGTGAACATTGTAATCCTTATAATTGCATGTTCAGTTACAAGATGAACATTGTAATCATTATAAAAACATCATCAGTTGCAAGGTGAACATTGTTATCAGTATACAAGCATGCTCAGTTGCAAAATGGACAGTGTAATCATTACAATAGCATATTCAGTTACATAATGAACATTGTAATCATTATAATAATGTGCTCAGTTACAAGGTGAACATTGTAATCATTACAATAGCGTGCTCAGTTACAAAGTAAACATTGTAATTATTATAAAAACATCATCAGTTACAAGGTGAACATTGTAATCAGTATAAAAGCATGCTCAGTTGCAAAATGGACATTGTAATCATTACATTAGCATATTCACTTATAAGATGAATATTGTAATCATTATAATAACATCATCAGTTATAAAATAAACATTGTATTCATTATATTAGCACGTTCAATTACAAGATGAACATTGTAATCATTATAAAAGCATGTTTAGTTGCAAGGTGAACATTGTAATCATTATAAAAACATGCTCAGTTACAAGATTGACATTGAAGTCATTATAATAGCATGTTCAGTTACAAGGTCGACATTGTAATCAGTATTAAAGCATGCTCAGTTGGAAAATGGACATTATAATTATTACATTAGCATATTCAGTTACAAGATGAATATTGTAATCATTATAATAACATCATCAGTTACAAAATAAACATTGTATTCATTATATTAGCACGTTCAATTACAAGATGATCATTGTAATCATTATAATATTATGTTCAGTTGCAAGATGAATATTGTAATCGACATAATAGCATGTTCAGTTACAAGATGAACATTGTAATCATTGTAATAGCATGTTCAGTTACAAAGTCAACATTGTAATCCTTATAATTGCATGTTCAGTTACCAGATGAACATTGTAATTATTTTAAAAACATCATCAGTTGCAAGGTGAACATTGTAATCAGTATACAAGCATGCTCAGTTGCAAAATGGACATTGTAATCATTACAATAGCATATTCAGGTACAAGATGAACATTGTAATCATTATAATAATGTGCTCAGTTACAAGGTGAACATTGTAATCATTACAATAGCGTGCTCAGTTACAATATGGACATTGTAATCATTACAATAGCATATTTAGGTACAAGATGAACATTGTAATCATTATAATAATGTGCTCAGTTACAAGGTGAACATTGTAATCATTACAATAGCGTGCTCAGTTACAATATGAACAATGTAATCATTATAATAGCATGTTCAGTTACAGGATGAACATTGTAATAATTTAATAGCGTGTTCAGTTACAAAATCAACATTGAAACCATTATAAGAGAATGTTCAGTGCCAAAATAAACATTGCAATCATTATAATAGCATATTCAGTTACAAGATGAACATTATAATAACCTAATACTGTGTTCAGTTACAAAATGAACATTAAAATTGTTATAATAGCACGTTCAGTGACAAGGTGAACATTTAAATCATTATAATAGCATGCTCAGTTACAAGGTGAACATTGTAATCATTATAATAGCGTCAACTGTTACAAAATCATCATTGTAATCAATATAATAGCATGCCTAGTTACAAAATGAATATTGCAATTATTATATTAGCATATTTCATTACAAGATGAACATTGTAATCATTATTATAGCATATGTAGTTATAAGATGAGCATTGTAATCAGTATAAAAGCATGTTCTGTTGCAAAATGAACATTGTAATCATTATTTTAGCATGTTCAGTTACAAGATGAACATTGTAATCATAATAACAGCATGGTCAGTTACAAGATGAACACTGTAATCATTGTAATAGCATGCTCAGTTACAAGATGAACATTGTAATCATTATAATAGCATATTCGGTTACAGGATGAACATTGCAATAACCTAATACCGTGTTCAGTTACAAAATGAACATTAAAACTATTATAATATCACTTTCAGTGACATGGTGAACATTGTAATCATTATAATAGCATGTTCAGTTACAAGGTGATTATTGTAATTACTATAATAGCACGTTCAGTTACAAAACACCCTTTGTAATTATTATAATAGCATCTTCAGTTACAAGATAAACATTGTAATCATTATATTAGCACGTTTAGTTGAAACGTGAGGATTGTAATTGATATAATAGCATGTTCAGTTACAAGATAAATATTTTAGTTATTGTAATGACATGTTCATTTACAAGGTGAACATTGTAATCATTATAATAACATGTTCACTTACAAGATGATCATTGTACTCATCATATTAGGACGTTCAGTTACAAGATGAACATTGTAATTATTATAATAGCATGTCCACTTACAAAATGAACATTGTAATTATTATAATATCATGCTTAGTTACAAGATGAACATTGTTATCAGTATAATAGCATGTTCAGTAACAACATAAACATTGTAATCATTATAATAGCATGCTCAATTACAAGATGAACATTGTAATCAGTATAATAGCATGCTCAGTTACAAAATTAACAATGTAATCATTATACTAGTATGCTCAGTTACAAGATGAACATTGTAATCATTATAATAACATGTTCAGTTACCAGAGAGAACGACGTTAAAACCCAAGCACTCACTCAGTTACCAGATGAACATTGTAATCATTATATTAGGATGTTCAGTTACAAGATGAACATTGTAATCAATATAATAGCATATTCAGTTACAAAATGAACATTGTAATTATTGTAATGTTATGTTTAGTTACAAGATGAACATTGTTATCAGTATAATAGCATGTTCAGTTACAACATGAACTCTGTAATCATTATAATAGCATGCTCAATTACAAGATGAACATTGTAATCAGTAAAATAGCATGCTCAGTTACAAAATTAACATTGTAATCATTATACTAGTATGCTCAATTACAAGATGAACATTGTAATAATTATAATAGCTTGCTCAAATACAAGATGAGCAATGTAATTATTATAATAGCATGCTCAATTAAAAGATAAAAATTGTAATCAGTATAATAGCATGCTCAGTTACAAAATGAACAATGTAATCATTATACTAGTATGCCCAGTTACAAGATGAACATTGTTATCAGTGTAATGGCATGTTCAGTTACATGAACATTGTAATCATTATAATAGCATGTTCAGTTACAAGATGAACATTGTAATCAGTATAATAGCATGCTCAGTTACAAAATTAATATTGTAATCATTATAATAGCGTCAACGGTTACAAAATCATCATTGTAATCAATATAATAGCATGCTCAGTTACAAAATTAATATTGCAGTTACTATATTAGCATATTTCATTACAAGATGAACATTGTAATCAGTATTATAGCATATGTAGTTACAAGATGAACATTGTAATCATTATAAAAACATCATCAGTGACAAGGTGAACATTGTAATCAGTATAAAAGCATTGTCAGTTGCAAAATGGACATTGTAATCATTACATTAGCATACTAACTTACAAGATGAATATTGTAATCATTATAATAACATCATCAGTTACAAAAAAAACATTCTATTCATTATATTAGCACGTTCAATTACAAGATGAACATTGTAATCATTATAAAAGCATGTTCAGTTACAAGGTGAACATTGTAATCATTATAAAAACATGCTCAGTTACAAGATGAACATTTAAATCATTATAATAGCATGTTCAGTTACAAGGTGGACATTTTAATCAGTATAAAAGCATGCTCAGGTGCAAAATGGACATTGTAATCATTACATTAGCATATTCAGTTACACTTTGAATATTGTAACATTATAATAACATCATCAGTTACAAAATGAACATTGTATTCATTATATTAGAACGTTCAATTACAAGATGAACATTGTAATAATTATAGTATCATGCTCAGTTGCAAGATGAAGATTGTAATCGACATAATAGCATGTTCAGTTACAAGATGAACATTGTAATCATTGTAATAGCATGTTCACTTACAAAGTGAACATTGTAAACCTTATAATTGTATGTTCAGTTACAAGATGAACATTGTAATTATTATAAAAACATCATCAGTTGCAAGGTGAACATTGTAATTAGAATACAAGCATGCTCAGTTGCAAAATGGACATTGTAATCATTACAATAGCATTTTCAGGTACAAGATGAACATTGTAATCATTATAATAATGTGCTCAGTTACAAAATGAACATTGTAATCATTACAATAGCGTGCTCAGTTACAATATGAACATTGTAATCATTATAATAGCATGTTCAGTTACAGGATAAACATTGTAATAATTTAATAGCGTGTTCAGTTACAAAATGAACATTGAAACCATTATAAGAGAATGTTCAGTGCCAAGATAAACATTGCAATTATTATAATAGCATATTCAGTTACAAGATGAACATTATAATAACCTAATACTGTGTTCAGTTACAAAATGAACATTAAAATTGTTATAATAGCACGTTCAGTGACAAGGTGAACATTTAAATCATTATAATAGCATGCTCAGTTACAAGGTGAACATTGTAATCATTATAATAGCGTCAACTGTTACAAAATCATCATTGTAATCAATATAATAGCATGCCTAGTTACAAAATGAATATTGCAATCATTATATTAGCATTTTTCATTACAAGATGAACATTGTAATCATTATTATAGCATATGTATTTATAAGATGAGCATTGTAATCAGTATAAAAGCATGTTCTGTTGCAAAATGAACATTGTAATCATTATTTTAGCATGTTCAGTTACAAGATGAACATTGTAATCATTATAAAAACATCATCAGTTGCAAGGTGAACATTGTTATCAGTATACAAGCATGCTCAGTTGCAAAATGGACAGTGTAATCATTACAATAGCATATTCAGTTACATAATGAACATTGTAATCATTATAATAATGTGCTCAGTTACAAGGTGAACATTGTAATCATTACAATAGCGTGCTCAGTTACATAGTAAACATTGTAATTATTATAAAAACATCATCAGTTACAAGGTGAACATTGCAATCAGTATAAAAGCATGCTCAGTTGCAAAATGGACATTGTAATCATTACATTAGCATATTCACTTACAAGATGAATATTGTAATCATTATAATTACATCATCAGTTATAAAATAAACATTGTATTCATTATATTAGCACGTTCAATTACAAGATGAACATTGTAATCATTATAAAAGCATGTTTAGTTGCAAGGTGAACATTGTAATCATTATAAAAACATGCTCAGTTACAAGATTAACATTGAAGTCATTATAATAGCATGTTCAGTTACAAGGTGGACATTGTAATCATTACATTAGCATATTCAGTTACAAGATGAATATTGTAATCATTATAATAACATCATCAATTACAAAATGAAGATTGTATTTATTATATTAGCACGTTCAATTACAAGATGAACATTGTAATCATTATAATATCATGCTCAGTTGCAAGATGAAGATTGTAATCGACATAATAGCATGTTCAGTTACAAGATGAACATTGTAATCATTGTAATAGCATGTTCAGTTACAAAGTGAACATTGTAATCATTATAAAAACATCATCAGTTGCAAGGTGAACATTGTAATCAGTATACAAGCATGCTCAGTTGCAAAATGGACATTGTAATCATTACAATAGCATATTCAGTTACAAGATGAACATTGTAATCATTATATTAGCACGTTTAATTACAAGATGAACATTGTAATCATTATAAAAGCTTGTTCAGTTACAAGATCAACATTGTAATCATTATAAAACATCATCAGTTACAAGGTGAACATTGTAATCAGTATAAAAGCCTGCTCAGTTGCAAAATGGACATTGTAATTATTACATTAGCATATTCACTTACAAGATGAACATTGTAATTATTATAATAACATCATCAGTTACAAAATGTACATTGTATTCATTATTTTAGCACGTTCAATTACAAGATGAACATTGTAATCATTATAAAAGCATGTTCAGTTACAAGGTGAACATTGTAATCATTATAAAGACATGCTCAGTTACAAGATGAACATTGTAATCATTATAATAGCATGTTCAGTTACAAGGTGGACATTGTAATCAGTATAAAAGCATGCTCAGTTGCAAAATGGACAGTGTAATCAGTACATTAGCATATTCAGTTACAAGATGAATACCGTAATCATTATAATAACGTCATCAGTTACAAAATGAACATTGTATTTATTATATTAGGACGTCCAATTACAAGATGAACATTGTAGTCATTATAATATCATGCTCAGTTGCAAGATGAAGATTGTAATCGACATAATAGCATGTTCAGTTACAAGATGAACATTGTAATCATTGTAATAGCATGTTCAGTTACAAAGTGAACATTGTAATCCTTATAATTGCATGTTCAGTTACAAGATGAACATTGTAATCATTATAAAAACATCATCAGTTGCAAGGTGAACATTGTAATCAATATACAAGCATGCTCAGTTGCAAAATGGACATTGTAATCATTACAATAGCATATTCAGTTACAAGATGAACATTGTAATCATTATAAAAATGGGCTCAGTTACAAGGTGAACATTGTAATCATTACAATAGCGTGTTCAGTTACAAGTTGAACATTGTAATCATTACAATAGCATGTTCAGTTACTAGATTACCATTGTAATAATTTAATAGCGTGTTCAGTTACAAAATGAACATTGAAATCATTATAATAGAATGTTCAGTGGCAAGATGAACATTATAATAACCTAATACCGTGTTCATTTACAAAATGAACATTAAAATTATTAAAATAGCACGTTCAGTGACAAAATGATCATTAAAATTATTATAATATCATGCTCAGTTACAAGGTGAACATTGTAATCATTATAATAGCGTCAACGGTTACAAGATGAACATTGTAAAAGTTAAAATAGCGTGTTCAGTTACAAAATGAACATTGAAATCATTATAATAGAATGTTCAGTGGCAAGATAAACATTGTAATCATTATAATAGCATATTCAGTTACAAGATGAACATTATAATAACCTAATACCGTGTTCATTAACAAAATGAACATTAAAATTATTAAAATAGCACGTTCAGTGACAAAATGATCATTAAAATTATTTTAATAGCATGCTCAGTTACAAGGTGAACATTGTAATCATTATAATAGCGTCAACGGTTACAAGATGAACATTGTAAAAGTTAAAATAGCATGTTCAGTTACGAAGTGAACATTATAATCATTATAAAAGCATGCTCAGTTGCAAGATAAACATTGTAATCATTATAATATCATTTTCAGTTACAAGATGAAAATTGTAATCGACATAATAGCATGTTTAGTTGCATGATGAACATTGTAATTATTGTATTAGCATGTTCAGTTACAAAGTAAACATTGTAATCATTATAATAGCCTTAACGGTTACAAAATCATCATTGTAATCAATATAATAGCATGCTCAGTTACAAAATGAATATTGGAATCATTATATTAGCATATTTCATTAGAAGATGAACATTGTAATCATTATTATAGCATATGTAGTTACAAGATGAACACTGTAATCATTATAAAAACATCATCAGTTACAAGGTGGACATTGTAATCAGTGTAAAAGCATGCTCAGTTGCAAAATGGACATTGTAATCATTACATTAGCATGTTCAGTTACAAGATGAACATTGTAATCATTATATCATGCTCAGTTGCAAGATGAAGATTGTAATCGGGATAATAGCATGTTCAGTTACAAGATGAACATTGTAATCATTGTAATAGCATGTTCAGTTACAAAGTGAACATTGTAATTAGTATACAAGCATGCTCAGTTGCAAAATGGACATTGTAATCATTACAATAGCATATTCAGTTACAAGATGAACATTGTAATCATTATAATAATGTGCTCCGTTACAAGGTGAACATTGTAATCATTACAATAGCGTGCTCAGTTACAAGATGATCATTGTAATCATTAAAAAAACATGCCCAGTTACAAGATGAACATTGTAAAAAGTATAATATCATGTTCAGTTACGAAGTGAACATTGTAATCATTAGAAAAGCATGCTCAGTTGCAAGATAAGCATTGTAATCATTAAAATATCATTTTCAGTTAAAAGATGAAGATTGTAATCGACATAATAGCATGTTCAGTCACAAGATAAACATTGTAATCATTGTAATAGAATGTTCAGTTACAAAGTAAACATTGTAATTATTATATTAGCGTCAACTGTTACAAAATCATCATTGTAATCAATATAATACTAGGCTCAGTTACAAAATGAATATTGCAATTATTATATTAGCATATTTCATTACAAGATGAACATTGTAATCATTATTATAGCATATGTAGTTACAAGATAAACATTGTAATCATTATAAAAACATCATCAGTTACAAGGTGAACATTGTAATCAGTATAAAAGCATACTCAGTTGCAAAATGGACATTGTAATCATTATAATCATATTCACTTACAAGATGAATATTGTAATCATTATAATAACATCATCAGTTACAAAATAAACATTGTATTCATTATATTAGCACGTTCAATTACAAGATGAACATTGTAATCATTATAAAAGAATGTTTAGTTACAAGGTGAACATTGTAATCATTATAAAAACATGCTCAGTTACAAGATGAACATTGTAATCATTATAATAGCATGTTCAGTTACAAGGTGGACATTGTAATCAGTATAAAAGCATGCTCAGTTGGAAAATGGACATTGTAATCATTACATTAGCATATTTACTTACAAGATGAACATTGTAATTATTATAATAACATCATCAGTTACAAAATGAACATTGTATTCATTATATTAGCACGTTAAACTACAAGATGAACATTGTAATCATTATAATATCATGCTCAGTTTCAAGATGAAGATTGTAATCGACATAATAGCATGTTCAGTTACAAGATGAACATTGTAATCATTGTAATAGCATGTTGAGTTACAAAGTGAACATTGTAATCCTTATAATTGCATGTTCAGTTACAAGATGAACATTGTAATCATTATAAAAACATCATCAGTTGCAAGGTGAACATTGTTATCAGTATACAAGCATGCTCAGTTGCAAAATGGACAGTGTAATCATTACAATAGCATATTCAGTTACATAATGAACATTGTAATCATTATAATAATGTGCTCAGTTACAAGGTGAACATTGTAATCATTACAATAGCGTGCTCAGTTACAAAGTAAACATTGTAATTATTATAAAAACATCATCAGTTACAAGGTGAACATTGTAATCAGTATAAAAGCATGCTCAGTTGCAAAATGGACATTGTAATCATTACATTAGCATATTCACTTACAAGATGAATATTGTAATCATTATAATAACATCATCAGTTATAAAATAAACATTGTATTCATTATATTAGCACGTTCAATTACAAGATGAACATTGTAATCATTATAAAAGCATGTTTAGTTGCAAGGTGAACATTGTAATCATTATAAAAACATGCTCAGTTACAAGATTAACATTGAAGTCATTATAATAGCATGTTCAGTTACAAGGTGGACATTGTAATCAGTATTAAAGCATGCTCAGTTGGAAAATGGACATTATAATTATTACATTAGCATATTCAGTTACAAGATGAATATTGTAATCATTATAATAACATCATCAGTTACAAAATGAACATTGTATTCATTATATTAGCACGTTCAATTACAAGATGATCATTGTAATCATTATAATATTATGTTCAGTTGCAAGATGAATATTGTAATCGACATAATAGCATGTTCAGTTACAAGATGAACATTGTAATCATTGTAATAGCATGTTCAGTTACAAAGTCAACATTGTAATCCTTATAATTGCATGTTCAGTTACCAGATGAACATTGTAATTATTTTAAAAACATCATCAGTTGCAAGGTGAACATTGTAATCAGTATACAAGCATGCTCAGTTGCAAAATGGACATTGTAATCATTACAATAGCATATTCAGGTACAAGATGAACATTGTAATCATTATAATAATGTGCTCAGTTACAAGGTGAACATTGTAATCATTACAATAGCGTGCTCAGTTACAATATGGACATTGTAATCATTACAATAGCATATTTAGGTACAAGATGAACATTGTAATCATTATAATAATGTGCTCAGTTACAAGGTGAACATTGTAATCATTACAATAGCGTGCTCAGTTACAATATGAACAATGTAATCATTATAATAGCATGTTCAGTTACAGGATGAACATTGTAATAATTTAATAGCGTGTTCAGTTACAAAATCAACATTGAAACCATTATAAGAGAATGTTCAGTGCCAAAATAAACATTGCAATCATTATAATAGCATATTCAGTTACAAGATGAACATTATAATAACCTAATACTGTGTTCAGTTACAAAATGAACATTAAAATTGTTATAGTAGCACGTTCAGTGACAAGGTGAACATTTAAATCATTATAATAGCATGCTCAGTTACAAGGTGAACATTGTAATCATTATAATAGCGTCAACTGTTACAAAATCATCATTGTAATCAATATAATAGCATGCCTAGTTACAAAATGAATATTGCAATTATTATATTAGCATATTTCATTACAAGATGAACATTGTAATCATTATTATAGCATATGTAGTTATAAGATGAGCATTGTAATCAGTATAAAAGCATGTTCTGTTGCAAAATGAACATTGTAATCATTATTTTAGCATGTTCAGTTACAAGATGAACATTGTAATCATAATAACAGCATGGTCAGTTACAAGATGAACACTGTAATCATTGTAATAGCATGCTCAGTTACAAGATGAACATTGTAATCATTATAATAGCATATTCGGTTACAGGATGAACATTGCAATAACCTAATACCGTGTTCAGTTACAAAATGAACATTAAAACTATTATAATATCACTTTCAGTGACATGGTGAACATTGTAATCATTATAATAGCATGTTCAGTTACAAGGTGATTATTGTAATTACTATAATAGCACGTTCAGTTACAAAACACCCTTTGTAATTATTATAATAGCATCTTCAGTTACAAGATAAACATTGTAATCATTATATTAGCACGTTTAGTTGAAACGTGAGGATTGTAATTGATATAATAGCATGTTCAGTTACAAGATAAATATTTTAGTTATTGTAATGACATGTTCATTTACAAGGTGAACATTGTAATCATTATAATAACATGTTCACTTACAAGATGATCATTGTACTCATCATATTAGGACGTTCAGTTACAAGATGAACATTGTAATTATTATAATAGCATGTTCACTTACAAAATGAACATTGTAATTATTATAATATCATGCTTAGTTACAAGATGAACATTGTTATCAGTATAATAGCATGTTCAGTAACAACATAAACATTGTAATCATTATAATAGCATGCTCAATTACAAGATGAACATTGTAATCAGTATAATAGCATGCTCAGTTACAAAATTAACAATGTAATCATTATACTAGTATGCTCAGTTACAAGATGAACATTGTAATCATTATAATAACATGTTCAGTTACCAGAGAGAACGACGTTAAAACCCAAGCACTCAGTCAGTTACCAGATGAACATTGTAATCATTATATTAGGATGTTCAGTTACAAGATGAACATTGTAATCAATATAATAGCATATTCAGTTACAAAATGAACATTGTAATTATTGTAATGTTATGTTTAGTTACAAGATGAACATTGTTATCAGTATAATAGCATGTTCAGTTACAACATGAACACTGTAATCATTATAATAGCATGCTCAATTACAAGATGAACATTGTAATCAGTAAAATAGCATGCTCAGTTACAAAATTAACATTGTAATCATTATACTAGTATGCTCAATTACAAGATGAACATTGTAATAATTATAATAGCTTGCTCAAATACAAGATGAGCAATGTAATTATTATAATAGCATGCTCAATTAAAAGATAAAAATTGTAATCAGTATAATAGCATGCTCAATTACAAAATGAACATTGTAATCATTATACTAGTATGCCCAGTTACAAGATGAACATTGTTATCAGTGTAATGGCATGTTCAGTTACATGAACATTGTAATCATTATAATAGCATGTTCAGTTACAAGATGAACATTGTAATCAGTATAATAGCATGCTCAGTTACAAAATTAATATTGTAATCATTATAATAGCGTCAACGGTTACAAAATCATCATTGTAATCAATATAATAGCATGCTCAGTTACAAAATTAATATTGCAGTTACTATATTAGCATATTTCATTACAAGATGAACATTGTAATCAGTATTATAGCATATGTAGTTACAAGATGAACATTGTAATCATTATAAAAACATCATCAGTGACAAGGTGAACATTGTAATCAGTATAAAAGCATTGTCAGTTGCAAAATGGACATTGTAATCATTACATTAGCATACTAACTTACAAGATGAATATTGTAATCATTATAATAACATCATCAGTTACAAAAAAAAACATTCTATTCATTATATTAGCACGTTCAATTACAAGATGAACATTGTAATCATTATAAAAGCATGTTCAGTTACAAGGTGAACATTGTAATCATTATAAAAACATGCTCAGTTACAAGATGAACATTTAAATCATTATAATAGCATGTTCAGTTACAAGGTGGACATTTTAATCAGTATAAAAGCATGCTCAGTTGCAAAATGGACATTGTAATCATTACATTAGCATATTCAGTTACACTTTGAATATTGTAACATTATAATAACATCATCAGTTACAAAATGAACATTGTATTCATTATATTAGAACGTTCAATTACAAGATGAACATTGTAATCATTATAGTATCATGCTCAGTTGCAAGATGAAGATTGTAATCGACATAATAGCATGTTCAGTTACAAGATGAACATTGTAATCATTGTAATAGCATGTTCACTTACAAAGTGAACATTGTAAACCTTATAATTGTATGTTCAGTTACAAGATGAACATTGTAATTATTATAAAAACATCATCAGTTGCAAGGTGAACATTGTAATTAGAATACAAGCATGCTCAGTTGCAAAATGGACATTGTAATCATTACAATAGCATATTCAGGTACAAGATGAACATTGTAATCATTATAATAATGTGCTCAGTTACAAAATGAACATTGTAATCATTACAATAGCGTGCTCAGTTACAATATGAACATTGTAATCATTATAATAGCATGTTCAGTTACAGGATAAACATTGTAATAATTTAATAGCGTGTTCAGTTACAAAATGAACATTGAAACCATTATAAGAGAATGTTCAGTGCCAAGATAAACATTGCAATTATTATAATAGCATATTCAGTTACAAGATGAACATTATAATAACCTAATACTGTGTTCAGTTACAAAATGAACATTAAAATTGTTATAATAGCACGTTCAGTGACAAGGTGAACATTTAAATCATTATAATAGCATGCTCAGTTACAAGGTGAACATTGTAATCATTATAATAGCGTCAACTGTTACAAAATCATCATTGTAATCAATATAATAGCATGCCTAGTTACAAAATGAATATTGCAATCATTATATTAGCATTTTTCATTACAAGATGAACATTGTAATCATTATTATAGCATATGTATTTATAAGATGAGCATTGTAATCAGTATAAAAGCATGTTCTGTTGCAAAATGAACATTGTAATCATTATTTTAGCATGTTCAGTTACAAGATGAACATTGTAATCATTATAAAAACATCATCAGTTGCAAGGTGAACATTGTTATCAGTATACAAACATGCTCAGTTGCAAAATGGACAGTGTAATCATTACAATAGCATATTCAGTTACATAATGAACATTGTAATCATTATAATAATGTGCTCAGTTACAAGGTGAACATTGTAATCATTACAATAGCGTGCTCAGTTACAAAGTAAACATTGTAATTATTATAAAAACATCATCAGTTACAAGGTGAACATTGCAATCAGTATAAAAGCATGCTCAGTTGCAAAATGGACATTGTAATCATTACATTAGCATATTCACTTACAAGATGAATATTGTAATCATTATAATTACATCATCAGTTATAAAATAAACATTGTATTCATTATATTAGCACGTTCAATTACAAGATGAACATTGTAATCATTATAAAAGCATGTTTAGTTGCAAGGTGAACATTGTAATCATTATAAAAACATGCTCAGTTACAAGATTAACATTGAAGTCATTATAATAGCATGTTCAGTTACAAGGTGGACATTGTAATCAGTATTAAAGCATGCTCAGTTGGAAAATGGACATTATAATTATTACATTAGCATATTCAGTTACAAGATGAATATTGTAATCATTATAATAACATCATCAGTTACAAAATGAACATTGTATTCATTATATTAGCACGTTCAATTACAAGATGAACATTGTAATCATTATAATATCATGCTCAGTTGCAAGATGAAGATTGTAATCGACATAATAGCATGTTCAGTTACAAGATGAACATTGTAATCATTATAAAAACATCATCAGTTGCAAGGTGAACATTGTAATTAGAATACAAGCATGCTCAGTTGCAAAATGGACATTGTAATCATTACAATAGCATATTCAGGTACAAGATGAACATTGTAATCATTAAAATAATGTGCTCAGTTACAAGGTGAACATTGTAATCATTACAATAGCGTGCTCAGTTACAATATGAACATTGTAATCATTATAATAGCATGTTCAGTTACAGGATGAACATTGTAATAATTTAATAGCGTGTTCAGTTACAAAATGAACATTGAAACCATTATAAGAGAATGTTCAGTGCCAAGATAAACATTGCAATCATTATAATAGCGTGTTCAGTTACAAAATGAACATTAAAATTGTTATAATAGCACGTTCAGTGACAAGGTGAACATTTAAATCATTATAATATCATGCTCAGTTACAAGGTGAACATTGTAATCATTATAATAGCGTCAACTGTTACAAAATCATCATTGTAATCAATATAATAGCATGCCTAGTTACAAAATGAATATTGCAATCATTATATTAGCATTTTTCATTACAAGATGAACATTGTAATCATTATTATAGCATATGTATTTATAAGATGAGCATTGTAATCAGTATAAAAGCATGTTCTGTTGCAAAATGAACATTGTAATCATTATTTTAGCATGTTCAGTTACAAGATGAACATTGTAATCATTGTAATAGCATGGTCAGTTACAAGATGAACACTGTAATCATTGTAATAGCATGCTCAGTTACAAGATGAACATTGTAATCATTATAATAGCATATTCGGTTACAGGATGAACATTGCAATAACCTAATACCGTGTTCAGTTACAAAATGAACATTAAAACTATTATAATATCACTTTCAGTGACATGGTGAACATTGTAATCATTATAATAGCATGTTCAGTTACAAGGTGATTATTGTAATTACTATAATAGCACGTTCAGTTACAAAACACCCTTTGTAATTATTATAATAGCATCTTCAGTTACAAGATAAACATTGTAATCATTATATTAGCACGTTTAGTTGAAACGTGAGGATTGTAATTGATATAATAGCATGTTCAGTTACAAGATAAATATTTTAGTTATTGTAATGGCATGTTCATTTACAAGGTGAACATTGTAATCATTATAATAACATGTTTACTTACAAGATGATCATTGTAATCATCATATTAGGACGTTCAGTTACAAGATGAACACTGTAATTATTATAATAGCATGTTCACTTACAAAATGAACATTGTAATTATTATAATATCATGCTTAGTTACCAGATGAACATTGTTATCAGTATAATAGCATGTTCAGTAACAACATAAATATTATAATAATTATAATAGCATGCTCAATTACAAGATGAACATTGTAATCAGTATAATAGCATGCTCAGTTACAAAAATAACAATGTAATCATTATACTAGTATGCTCAGTTACAAGATGAACATTGTAATCATTATAATAACATGTTCAGTTACCAGAGAGAACGACGTTAAAACCCAAGCACTCACTCAGTTACCAGATGAACATTGTAATCATTATATTAGGATGTTCAGTTACAAGATGAACATTGTTATCAATATAATAGCATATTCAGTTACAAAATGAACATTGTAATTATTGTAATGTTATGTTTAGTTACAAGATGAACATTGTTATCAGTATAATAGCATGTTCAGTTACAACATGAACATTGTAATCATTATTATAGCATGCTCAATTACAAGATGAACATTGTAATCAGTAAAATAGCTTGCTCAAATACAAGATGAGCAATGTAATTATTATAATAGCATGCTCAATTAAAAGATAAAAATTGTAATCAGTATAATAGCATGCTCAGTTACAAAATGAACATTGTAATCATTATACTAGTATGCCCAGTTACAAGATGAACATTGTTATCAGTATAATAGCATGTTCAGTTACAAGATGAACATTGTAATCATAATAACAGCATGGTCAGTTACAAGATGAACACTGTAATCATTGTAATAGCATGCTCAGTTACAAGATGAACATTGTAATCAATATTATAGCATATGTAGTTACAAGATGAACATTGTAATTATTATAAAATAATCATCGGTTACAAGGTGAACATTGTAATCAGTATAAAAGCATGCTCAGTTGCAAAATGGACATTGTAATCATTACATTAGCATATTCACTTACAAGATGAATATTGTAATTATTGTAATAACATCATCAGTTACAATATAAACATTGTATTCATTATATTAGCACGTTCAATTACAAGATGAATATTGTAATCATTATAAAAGAATGTTCAGTTACAAGGTGAACATTGTATCATTATAAAAACATGCTCAGATACAAGATGAACATTGTAATCATTATAATAGCATGTTCAGTTACAAGGTGGACATTGTATTCAGTATCAAAGCATGCTCAGTTGGAAAATGGACATTGTAATCATTACATTAGCATATTCAGTTACAAGATGAATATTGTAATCATTATAATAACATCATCAATTACAAAATGAAGATTGTATTTATTATATTAGCACGTTCAATTACAAGATGAACATTGTAATCATTATAATATTATGCTCAGTTGCAAGATGAAGATTGTAATCGACATAATAGCATGTTCAGTTACAAGATGAACATTGTAATCATTGTAATAGCATGTTCAGTTACAAAGTGAACATTGTAATCATTATAAAAACATCATCAGTTGCAAGGTGAACATTGTAATCAGTATACAAGCATGCTCAGTTGCAAAATGGACATTGTAATCATTACAATAGCATATTCAGTTACAAGATGAACATTGTAATCATTATATTAGCACGTTTAATTACAAGATGAACATTGTAATCATTATAAAAGCTTGTTCAGTTACAAGATCAACATTGTAATCATTATAAAACATCATCAGTTACAAGGTGAACATTGTAATCAGTATAAAAGCCTGCTCAGTTGCAAAATGGACATTGTAATTATTACATTAGCATATTCACTTACAAGATGAACATTGTAATTATTATAATAACATCATCAGTTACAAAATGTACATTGTATTCATTATTTTAGCACGTTCAATTACAAGATGAACATTGTAATCATTATAAAAGCATGTTCAGTTACAAGGTGAACATTGTAATCATTATAAAGACATGCTCAGTTACAAGATGAACATTGTAATCATTATAATAGCATGTTCAGTTACAAGGTGGACATTGTAATCAGTATAAAAGCATGCTCAGTTGCAAAATGGACAGTGTAATCAGTACATTAGCATATTCAGTTACAAGATGAATACCGTAATCATTATAATAACGTCATCAGTTACAAAATGAACATTGTATTTATTCTATTAGGACGTCCAATTACAAGATGAACATTGTAGTCATTATAATATCATGTTCAGTTACAAGATGAACATTGTAATCATTGTAATAGCATGTTCAGTTACAAAGTGAACATTGTAATCCTTATAATTGCATGTTCAGTTACAAGATGAACATTGTAATCATTATAAAAACATCATCAGTTGCAAGGTGAACATTGTAATCAATATACAAGCATGCTCAGTTGCAAAATGGACATTGTAATCATTACAATAGCATATTCAGTTACAAGATGAACATTGTAATCATTATAAAAATGGGCTCAGTTACAAGGTGAACATTGTAATCATTACAATAGCGTGTTCAGTTACAAGTTGAACATTGTAATCATTACAATAGCATGTTCAGTTACTAGATTACCATTGTAATAATTTAATAGCGTGTTCAGTTACAAAATGAACATTGAAATCATTATAATAGAATGTTCAGTGGCAAGATGAACATTATAATAACCTAATACCGTGTTCATTTACAAAATGAACATTAAAATTATTAAAATAGCACGTTCAGTGACAAAATGATCATTAAAATTATTATAATATCATGCTCAGTTACAAGGTGAACATTGTAATCATTATAATAGCGTCAACGGTTACAAGATGAACATTGTAAAAGTTAAAATAGCGTGTTCAGTTACAAAATGAACATTGAAATCATTATAATAGAATGTTCAGTGGCAAGATAAACATTGTAATCATTATAATAGCATATTCAGTTACAAGATGAACATTATAATAACCTAATACCGTGTTCATTTACAAAATGAACATTAAAATTATTAAAATAGCACGTTCAGTGACAAAATGATCATTAAAATTATTTTAATAGCATGCTCAGTTACAAGGTGAACATTGTAATCATTATAATAGCGTCAACGGTTACAAGATGAACATTGTAAAAGTTAAAAGAGCATGTTCAGTTACGAAGTGAACATTATAATCATTATAAAAGCATGCTCAGTTGCAAGATAAACATTGTAATCATTATAATATCATTTTCAGTTACAAGATGAAAATTGTAATCGACATAATAGCATGTTTAGTTGCATGATGAACATTGTAATTATTGTATTAGCATGTTCAGTTACAAAGTAAACATTGTAATCATTATAATAGCCTTAACGGTTACAAAATCATCATTGTAATCAATATAATAGCATGCTCAGTTACAAAATGAATATTGCAATCATTATATTAGCATATTTCATTAGAAGATGAACATTGTAATCATTATTATAGCATATGTAGTTACAAGATGAACACTGTAATCATTATAAAAACATCATCAGTTACAAGGTGGACATTGTAATCAGTGTAAAAGCATGCTCAGTTGCAAAATGGACATTGTAATCATTACATTACCATGTTCAGTTACAAGATGAACATTGTAATCATTATAATATCATGCTCAGTTGCAAGATGAAGATTGTAATCGGGATAATAGCATGTTCAGTTACAAGATGAACATTGTAATCATTGTAATAGCATGTTCAGTTACAAAGTGAACATTGTAATTAGTATACAAGCATGCTCAGTTGCAAAATGGACATTGTAATCATTACAATAGCATATTCAGTTACAAGATGAACATTGTAATCATTATAATAATGTGCTCCGTTACAAGGTGAACATTGGAATCATTACAATAGCGTGCTCAGTTACAAGATGATCATTGTAATCATTAAAAAAACATGCCCAGTTACAAGATGAACATTGTAAAAAGTATAATATCATGTTCAGTTACGAAGTGAACATTGTAATCATTAGAAAAGCATGCTCAGTTGCAAGATAAGCATTGTAATCATTAAAATATCATTTTCAGTTAAAAGATGAAGATTGTAATCGACATAATAGCATTTTCAGTCACAAGATAAACATTGTAATCATTGTAATAGAATGTTCAGTTACAAAGTAAACATTGTAATTATTATATTAGCGTCAACTGTTACAAAATCATCATTGTAATCAATATAATACTATGCTCAGTTACAAAATGAATATTGCAATTATTATATTAGCATATTTCATTACAAGATGAACATTGTAATCATTATTATAGCATATGTAGTTACAAGATAAACATTGTAATCATTATAAAAACATCATCAGTTACAAGGTGAACATTGTAATCAGTATAAAAGCATACTCAGTTGCAAAATGGACATTGTAATCATTATAATCATATTCACTTACAAGATGAATATTGTAATCATTATAATAACATCATCAGTTACAAAATAAACATTGTATTCATTATATTAGCACGTTCAATTACAAGATGAACATTGTAATCATTATAAAAGAATGTTTAGTTACAAGGTGAACATTGTAATCATTATAAAAACATGCTCAGTTACAAGATGAACATTGTAATCATTATAATAGCATGTTCAGTTACAAGGTGGACATTGTAATCAGTATAAAAGCATGCTCAGTTGGAAAATGGACATTGTAATCATTACATTAGCATATTCACTTACAAGATGAACATTGTAATTATTATAATAACATCATCAGTTACAAAATGAACATTGTATTCATTATATTAGCACGTTAAACTACAAGATGAACATTGTAATCATTATAATATCATGCTCAGTTTCAAGATGAAGATTGTAATCGACATAATAGCATGTTCAGTTACAAGATGAACATTGTAATCATTGTAATAGCATGTTCAGTTACAAAGTGAACATTGTAATCCTTATAATTGCATGTTCAGTTACAAGATGAACATTGTAATCATTATAAAAACATCATCAGTTGCAAGGTGAACATTGTTATCAGTATACAAGCATGCTCAGTTGCAAAATGGACAGTGTAATCATTACAATAGCATATTCAGTTACATAATGAACATTGTAATCATTATAATAATGTGCTCAGTTACAAGGTGAACATTGTAATCATTACAATAGCGTGCTCAGTTACAAAGTAAACATTGTAATTATTATAAAAACATCATCAGTTACAAGGTGAACATTGTAATCAGTATAAAAGCATGCTCAGTTGCAAAATGGACATTGTAATCATTACATTAGCATATTCACTTACAAGATGAATATTGTAATCATTATAATAACATCATCAGTTATAAAGTAAACATTGTATTCATTATATTAGCACGTTCAATTACAAGATGAACATTGTAATCATTATAAAAGCATGTTTAGTTGCAAGGTGAACATTGTAATCATTATAAAAACATGCTCAGTTACAAGATTAACATTGAAGTCATTATAATAGCATGTTCAGTTACAAGGTGGACATTGTAATCAGTATTAAAGCATGCTCAGTTGGAAAATGGACATTATAATTATTACATGAGCATATTCAGTTACAAGATGAATATTGTAATCATTATAATAACATCATCAGTTACAAAATGAACATTGTATTCATTATATTAGCACGTTCAATTACAAGATGATCATTGTAATCATTATAATATTATGTTCAGTTGCAAGATGAATATTGTAATCGACATAATAGCATGTTCAGTTACAAGATGAACATTGTAATCATTGTAATAGCATGTTCAGTTACAAAGTCAACATTGTAATCCTTATAATTGCATGTTCAGTTACCAGATGAACATTGTAATTATTTTAAAAACATCATCAGTTGCAAGGTGAACATTGTAATCAGTATACAAGCATGCTCAGTTGCAAAATGGACATTGTAATCATTACAATAGCATATTCAGGTACAAGATGAACATTGTAATCATTATAATAATGTGCTCAGTTACAAGGTGAACATTGTAATCATTACAATAGCGTGCTCAGTTACAATATGGACATTGTAATCATTACAATAGCATATTTAGGTACAAGATGAACATTGTAATCATTATAATAATGTGCTCAGTTACAAGGTGAACATTGTAATCATTACAATAGCGTGCTCAGTTACAATATGAACAATGTAATCATTATAATAGCATGTTCAGTTACAGGATGAACATTGTAATAATTTAATAGCGTGTTCAGTTACAAAATCAACATTGAAACCATTATAAGAGAATGTTCAGTGCCAAAATAAACATTGCAATCATTATAATAGCATATTCAGTTACAAGATGAACATTATAATAACCTAATACTGTGTTCAGTTACAAAATGAACATTAAAATTGTTATAATAGCACGTTCAGTGACAAGGTGAACATTTAAATCATTATAATAGCATGCTCAGTTACAAGGTGAACATTGTAATCATTATAATAGCGTCAACTGTTACAAAATCATCATTGTAATCAATATAATAGCATGCCTAGTTACAAAATGAATATTGCAATTATTATATTAGCATATTTCATTACAAGATGAACATTGTAATCATTATTATAGCATATGTAGTTATAAGATGAGCATTGTAATCAGTATAAAAGCATGTTCTGTTGCAAAATGAACATTGTAATCATTATTTTAGCATGTTCAGTTACAAGATGAACATTGTAATCATAATAACAGCATGGTCAGTTACAAGATGAACACTGTAATCATTGTAATAGCATGCTCAGTTACAAGATGAACATTGTAATCATTATAATAGCATATTCGGTTACAGGATGAACATTGCAATAACCTAATACCGTGTTCAGTTACAAAATGAACATTAAAACTATTATAATATCACTTTCAGTGACATGGTAAACATTGTAATCATTATAATAGCATGTTCAGTTACAAGGTGATTATTGTAATTACTATAATAGCACGTTCAGTTACAAAACACCCTTTGTAATTATTATAATAGCATCTTCAGTTACAAGATAAACATTGTAATCATTATATTAGCACGTTTAGTTGAAACGTGAGGATTGTAATTGATATAATAGCATGTTCAGTTACAAGATAAATATTTTAGTTATTGTAATAGCATGTTCATTTACAAGGTGAACATTGTAATCATTATAATAACATGTTTACTTACAAGATGATCATTGTAATCATCATATTAGGACGTTCAGTTACAAGATGAACACTGTAATTATTATAATAGCATGTTCACTTACAAAATGAACATTGTAATTATTATAATATCATGCTTAGTTACAAGATGAACATTGTTATCAGTATAATAGCATGTTCAGTAACAACATAAATATTGTAATCATTATAATAGCATGCTCAATTACAAGATGAACATTGTAATCAGTATAATAGCATGCTCAGTTACAAAAATAACAATGTAATCATTATACTAGTATGCTCAGTTACAAGATGAACATTGTAATCATTATAATAACATGTTCAGTTACCAGAGAGAACGACGTTAAAACCCAAGCACTCACTCAGTTACCAGATGAACATTGTAATCATTATATTAGGATGTTCAGTTACAAGATGAACATTGTAATCAATATAATAGCATATTCAGTTACAAGATGAACATTGTAATTATTGTAATGTTATGTTTAGTTACAAGATGAACATTGTTATCAGTATAATAGCATGTTCAGTTACAACATGAACATTGTAATCATTATTATAGCATGCTCAATTACAAGATGAACATTGTAATCAGTAAAATAGCTTGCTCAAATACAAGATGAGCAATGTAATTATTATAATAGCATGCTCAATTAAAAGATAAAAATTGTAATCAGTATAATAGCATGCTCAGTTACAAAATGAACATTGTAATCATTATACTAGTATGCCCAGTTACAAGATGAACATTGTTATCAGTATAATAGCATGTTCAGTTACAAGATGAACATTGTAATCATAATAACAGCATGGTCAGTTACAAGATGAACACTGTAATCATTGTAATAGCATGCTCAGTTACAAGATGAACATTGTAATCAATATTATAGCATATGTAGTTACAAGATGAACATTGTAATTATTATAAAATAATCATCGGTTACAAGGTGAACATTGTAATCAGTATAAAAGCATGCTCAGTTGCAAAATGGACATTGTAATCATTACATTAGCATATTCACTTACAAGATGAATATTGTAATTATTGTAATAACATCATCAGTTACAATATAAACATTGTATTCATTATATTAGCACGTTCAATTACAAGATGAATATTGTAATCATTATAAAAGAATGTTCAGTTACAAGGTGAACATTGTATCATTATAAAAACATGCTCAGATACAAGATGAACATTGTAATCATTATAATAGCATGTTCAGTTACAAGGTGGACATTGTATTCAGTATCAAAGCATGCTCAGTTGGAAAATGGACATTGTAATCATTACATTAGCATATTCAGTTACAAGATGAATATTGTAATCATTATAATAACATCATCAATTACAAAATGAAGATTGTATTTATTATATTAGCACGTTCAATTACAAGATGAACATTGTAATCATTATAATATCATGCTCAGTTGCAAGATGAAGATTGTAATCGACATAATAGCATGTTCAGTTACAAGATGAACATTGTAATCATTGTAATAGCATGTTCAGTTACAAAGTGAACATTGTAATCATTATAAAAACATCATCAGTTGCAAGGTGAACATTGTAATCAGTATACAAGCATGCTCAGTTGCAAAATGGACATTGTAATCATTACAATAGCATATTCAGTTACAAGATGAACATTGTAATCATTATATTAGCACGTTTAATTACAAGATGAACATTGTAATCATTATAAAAGCTTGTTCAGTTACAAGATCAACATTGTAATCATTATAAAACATCATCAGTTACAAGGTGAACATTGTAATCAGTATAAAAGCCTGCTCAGTTGCAAAATGGACATTGTAATTATTACATTAGCATATTCACTTACAAGATGAACATTGTAATTATTATAATAACATCATCAGTTACAAAATGTACATTGTATTCATTATTTTAGCACGTTCAATTACAAGATGAACATTGTAATCATTATAAAAGCATGTTCAGTTACAAGGTGAACATTGTAATCATTATAAAGACATGCTCAGTTACAAGATGAACATTGTAATCATTATAATAGCATGTTCAGTTACAAGGTGGACATTGTAATCAGTATAAAAGCATGCTCAGTTGCAAAATGGACAGTGTAATCAGTACATTAGCATATTCAGTTACAAGATGAATACCGTAATCATTATAATAACGTCATCAGTTACAAAATGAACATTGTATTTATTATATTAGGACGTCCAATTACAAGATGAACATTGTAGTCATTATAATATCATGCTCAGTTGCAAGATGAAGATTGTAATCGACATAATAGCATGTTCAGTTACAAGATGAACATTGTAATCATTGTAATAGCATGTTCAGTTACAAAGTGAACATTGTAATCCTTATAATTGCATGTTCAGTTACAAGATGAACATTGTAATCATTATAAAAACATCATCAGTTGCAAGGTGAACATTGTAATCAATATACAAGCATGCTCAGTTGCAAAATGGACATTGTAATCATTACAATAGCATATTCAGTTACAAGATGAACATTGTAATCATTATAAAAATGGGCTCAGTTACAAGGTGAACATTGTAATCATTACAATAGCGTGTTCAGTTACAAGTTGAACATTGTAATCATTACAATAGCATGTTCAGTTACTAGATTACCATTGTAATAATTTAATAGCGTGTTCAGTTACAAAATGAACATTGAAATCATTATAATAGAATGTTCAGTGGCAAGATGAACATTATAATAACCTAATACCGTGTTCATTTACAAAATGAACATTAAAATTATTAAAATAGCACGTTCAGTGACAAAATGATCATTAAAATTATTATAATATCATGCTCAGTTACAAGGTGAACATTGTAATCATTATAATAGCGTCAACGGTTACAAGATGAACATTGTAAAAGTTAAAATAGCGTGTTCAGTTACAAAATGAACATTGAAATCATTATAATAGAATGTTCAGTGGCAAGATAAACATTGTAATCATTATAATAGCATATTCAGTTACAAGATGAACATTATAATAACCTAATACCGTGTTCATTTACAAAATGAACATTAAAATTATTAAAATAGCACGTTCAGTGACAAAATGATCATTAAAATTATTTTAATAGCATGCTCAGTTACAAGGTGAACATTGTAATCATTATAATAGCGTCAACGGTTACAAGATGAACATTGTAAAAGTTAAAATAGCATGTTCAGTTACGAAGTGAACATTATAATCATTATAAAAGCATGCTCAGTTGCAAGATAAACATTGTAATCATTATAATATCATTTTCAGTTACAAGATGAAAATTGTAATCGACATAATAGCATGTTTAGTTGCATGATGAACATTGTAATTATTGTATTAGCATGTTCAGTTACAAAGTAAACATTGTAATCATTATAATAGCCTTAACGGTTACAAAATCATCATTGTAATCAATATAATAGCATGCTCAGTTACAAAATGAATATTGCAATCATTATATTAGCATATTTCATTAGAAGATGAACATTGTAATCATTATTATAGCATATGTAGTTACAAGATGAACACTGTAATCATTATAAAAACATCATCAGTTACAAGGTGGACATTGTAATCAGTGTAAAAGCATGCTCAGTTGCAAATTGGACATTGTAATCATTACATTAGCATGTTCAGTTACAAGATGAACATTGTAATCATTATAATATCATGCTCAGTTGCAAGATGAAGATTGTAATCGGGATAATAGCATGTTCAGTTACAAGATGAACATTGTAATCATTGTAATAGCATGTTCAGTTACAAAGTGAACATTGTAATTAGTATACAAGCATGCTCAGTTGCAAAATGGACATTGTAATCATTACAATAGCATATTCAGTTACAAGATGAACATTGTAATCATTATAATAATGTGCTCCGTTACAAGGTGAACATTGGAATCATTACAATAGCGTGCTCAGTTACAAGATGATCATTGTAATCATTAAAAAAACATGCCCAGTTACAAGATGAACATTGTAAAAAGTATAATATCATGTTCAGTTACGAAGTGAACATTGTAATCATTAGAAAAGCATGCTCAGTTGCAAGATAAGCATTGTAATCATTAAAATATCATTTTCAGTTAAAAGATGAAGATTGTAATCGACATAATAGCATGTTCAGTCACAAGATAAACATTGTAATCATTGTAATAGAATGTTCAGTTACAAAGTAAACATTGTAATTATTATATTAGCGTCAACTGTTACAAAATCATCATTGTAATCAATATAATACTATGCTCAGTTACAAAATGAATATTGCAATTATTATATTAGCATATTTCATTACAAGATGAACATTGTAATCATTATTATAGCATATGTAGTTACAAGATAAACATTGTAATCATTATAAAAACATCATCAGTTACAAGGTGAACATTGTAATCAGTATAAAAGCATACTCAGTTGCAAAATGGACATTGTAATCATTATAATCATATTCACTTACAAGATGAATATTGTAATCATTATAATAACATCATCAGTTACAAAATAAACATTGTATTCATTATATTAGCACGTTCAATTACAAGATGAACATTGTAATCATTATAAAAGAATGTTTAGTTACAAGGTGAACATTGTAATCATTATAAAAACATGCTCAGTTACAAGATGAACATTGTAATCATTATAATAGCATGTTCAGTTACAAGGTGGACATTGTAATCAGTATAAAAGCATGCTCAGTTGGAAAATGGACATTGTAATCATTACATTAGCATATTTACTTACAAGATGAACATTGTAATTATTATAATAACATCATCAGTTACAAAATGAACATTGTATTCATTATATTAGCACGTTAAACTACAAGATGAACATTGTAATCATTATAATATCATGCTCAGTTTCAAGATGAAGATTGTAATCGACATAATAGCATGTTCAGTTACAAGATGAACATTGTAATCATTGTAATAGCATGTTCAGTTACAAAGTGAACATTGTAATCCTTATAATTGCATGTTCAGTTACAAGATGAACATTGTAATCATTATAAAAACATCATCAGTTGCAAGGTGAACATTGTTATCAGTATACAAGCATGCTCAGTTGCAAAATGGACAGTGTAATCATTACAATAGCATATTCAGTTACATAATGAACATTGTAATCATTATAATAATGTGCTCAGTTACAAGGTGAACATTGTAATCATTACAATAGCGTGCTCAGTTACAAAGTAAACATTGTAATTATTATAAAAACATCATCAGTTACAAGGTGAACATTGTAATCAGTATAAAAGCATGCTCAGTTGCAAAATGGACATTGTAATCATTACATTAGCATATTCACTTACAAGATGAATATTGTAATCATTATAATAACATCATCAGTTATAAAATAAACATTGTATTCATTATATTAGCACGTTCAATTACAAGATGAACATTGTAATCATTATAAAAGCATGTTTAGTTGCAAGGTGAACATTGTAATCATTATAAAAACATGCTCAGTTACAAGATTAACATTGAAGTCATTATAATAGCATGTTCAGTTACAAGGTGGACATTGTAATCAGTATTAAAGCATGCTCAGTTGGAAAATGGACATTATAATTATTACATTAGCATATTCAGTTACAAGATGAATATTGTAATCATTATAATAACATCATCAGTTACAAAATGAACATTGTATTCATTATATTAGCACGTTCAATTACAAGATGATCATTGTAATCATTATAATATTATGTTCAGTTGCAAGATGAATATTGTAATCGACATAATAGCATGTTCAGTTACAAGATGAACATTGTAATCATTGTAATAGCATGTTCAGTTACAAAGTCAACATTGTAATCCTTATAATTGCATGTTCAGTTACCAGATGAACATTGTAATTATTTTAAAAACATCATCAGTTGCAAGGTGAACATTGTAATCAGTATACAAGCATGCTCAGTTGCAAAATGGACATTGTAATCATTACAATAGCATATTCAGGTACAAGATGAACATTGTAATCATTATAATAATGTGCTCAGTTACAAGGTGAACATTGTAATCATTACAATAGCGTGCTCAGTTACAATATGGACATTGTAATCATTACAATAGCATATTTAGGTACAAGATGAACATTGTAATCATTATAATAATGTGCTCAGTTACAAGGTGAACATTGTAATCATTACAATAGCGTGCTCAGTTACAATATGAACAATGTAATCATTATAATAGCATGTTCAGTTACAGGATGAACATTGTAATAATTTAATAGCGTGTTCAGTTACAAAATCAACATTGAAACCATTATAAGAGAATGTTCAGTGCCAAAATAAACATTGCAATCATTATAATAGCATATTCAGTTACAAGATGAACATTATAATAAACTAATACTGTGTTCAGTTACAAAATGAACATTAAAATTGTTATAATAGCACGTTCAGTGACAAGGTGAACATTTAAATCATTATAATAGCATGCTCAGTTACAAGGTGAACATTGTAATCATTATAATAGCGTCAACTGTTACAAAATCATCATTGTAATCAATATAATAGCATGCCTAGTTACAAAATGAATATTGCAATTATTATATTAGCATATTTCATTACAAGATGAACATTGTAATCATTATTATAGCATATGTAGTTATAAGATGAGCATTGTAATCAGTATAAAAGCATGTTCTGTTGCAAAATGAACATTGTAATCATTATTTTAGCATGTTCAGTTACAAGATGAACATTGTAATCATAATAACAGCATGGTCAGTTACAAGATGAACACTGTAATCATTGTAATAGCATGCTCAGTTACAAGATGAACATTGTAATCATTATAATAGCATATTCGGTTACAGGATGAACATTGCAATAACCTAATACCGTGTTCAGTTACAAAATGAACATTAAAACTATTATAATATCACTTTCAGTGACATGGTGAACATTGTAATCATTATAATAGCATGTTCAGTTACAAGGTGATTATTGTAATTACTATAATAGCACGTTCAGTTACAAAACACCCTTTGTAATTATTATAATAGCATCTTCAGTTACAAGATAAACATTGTAATCATTATATTAGCACGTTTAGTTGAAACGTGAGGATTGTAATTGATATAATAGCATGTTCAGTTACAAGATAAATATTTTAGTTATTGTAATGACATGTTCATTTACAAGGTGAACATTGTAATCATTATAATAACATGTTCACTTACAAGATGATCATTGTACTCATCATATTAGGACGTTCAGTTACAAGATGAACATTGTAATTATTATAATAGCATGTTCACTTACAAAATGAACATTGTAATTATTATAATATCATGCTTAGTTACAAGATGAACATTGTTATCAGTATAATAGCATGTTCAGTAACAACATAAACATTGTAATCATTATAATAGCATGCTCAATTACAAGATGAACATTGTAATCAGTATAATAGCATGCTCAGTTACAAAATTAACAATGTAATCATTATACTAGTATGCTCAGTTACAAGATGAACATTGTATTCATTATAATAACATGTTCAGTTACCAGAGAGAACGACGTTAAAACCCAAGCACTCACTCAGTTACCAGATGAACATTGTAATCATTATATTAGGATGTTCAGTTACAAGATGAACATTGTAATCAATATAATAGCATATTCAGTTACAAAATGAACATTGTAATTATTGTAATGTTATGTTTAGTTACAAGATGAACATTGTTATCAGTATAATAGCATGTTCAGTTACAACATGAACACTGTAATCATTATAATAGCATGCTCAATTACAAGATGAACATTGTAATCAGTAAAATAGCATGCTCAGTTACAAAATTAACATTGTAATCATTATACTAGTATGCTCAATTACAAGATGAACATTGTAATAATTATAATAGCTTGCTCAAATACAAGATGAGCAATGTAATTATTATAATAGCATGCTCAATTAAAAGATAAAAATTGTAATCAGTATAATAGCATGCTCAGTTACAAAATGAACATTGTAATCATTATACTAGTATGCCCAGTTACAAGATGAACATTGTTATCAGTGTAATGGCATGTTCAGTTACATGAACATTGTAATCATTATAATAGCATGTTCAGTTACAAGATGAACATTGTAATCAGTATAATAGCATGCTCAGTTACAAAATTAATATTGTAATCATTATAATAGCGTCAACGGTTACAAAATCATCATTGTAATCAATATAATAGCATGCTCAGTTACAAAATTAATATTGCAGTTACTATATTAGCATATTTCATTACAAGATGAACATTGTAATCAGTATTATAGCATATGTAGTTACAAGATGAACATTGTAATCATTATAAAAACATCATCAGTGACAAGGTGAACATTGTAATCAGTATAAAAGCATTGTCAGTTGCAAAATGGACATTTGTAATCATTACATTAGCATACTAACTTACAAGATGAATATTGTAATCATTATAATAACATCATCAGTTACAAAAAAAACATTCTATTCATTATATTAGCACGTTCAATTACAAGATGAACATTGTAATCATTATAAAAGCATGTTCAGTTACAAGGTGAACATTGTAATCATTATAAAAACATGCTCAGTTACAAGATGAACATTTAAATCATTATAATAGCATGTTCAGTTACAAGGTGGACATTTTAATCAGTATAAAAGCATGCTCAGTTGCAAAATGGACATTGTAATCATTACATTAGCATATTCAGTTACAAGATGAATATTGTAACATTATAATAACATCATCAGTTACAAAATGAACATTGTATTCATTATATTAGAACGTTCAATTACAAGGTGAACATTGTAATCATTATAGTATCATGCTCAGTTGCAAGATGAAGATTGTAATCGACATAATAGCATGTTCAGTTACAAGATGAACATTGTAATTATTGTAATAGCATGTTCACTTACAAAGTGAACATTGTAAACCTTATAATTGTATGTTCAGTTACAAGATGAACATTGTAATTATTATAAAAACATTATCAGTTGCAAGGTGAACATTGTAATTAGAATACAAGCATGCTCAGTTGCAAAATGGACATTGTAATCATTACAATAGCATATTCAGGTACAAGATGAACATTGTAATCATTATAATAATGTGCTCAGTTACAAAATGAACATTGTAATCATTACAATAGCGTGCTCAGTTACAATATGAACATTGTAATCATTATAATAGCATGTTCAGTTACAGGATAAACATTGTAATAATTTAATAGCGTGTTCAGTTACAAAATGAACATTGAAACCATTATAAGAGAATGTTCAGTGCCAAGATAAACATTGCAATTATTATAATAGCATATTCAGTTACAAGATGAACATTATAATAACCTAATACTGTGTTCAGTTACAAAATGAACATTAAAATTGTTATAATAGCACGTTCAGTGACAAGGTGAACATTTAAATCATTATAATAGCATGCTCAGTTACAAGGTGAACATTGTAATCATTATAATAGCGTCAACTGTTACAAAATCATCATTGTAATCAATATAATAGCATGCCTAGTTACAAAATGAATATTGCAATCATTATATTAGCATTTTTCATTACAAGATGAACATTGTAATCATTATTATAGCATATGTATTTATAAGATCAGCATTGTAATCAGTATAAAAGCATGTTCTGTTGCAAAATGAACATTGTAATCATTATTTTAGCATGTTCAGTTACAAGATGAACATTGTAATCGTTATAAAAACATCATCAGTTGCAAGGTGAACATTGTTATCAGTATACAAGCATGCTCAGTTGCAAAATGGACAGTGTAATCATTACAATAGCATATTCAGTTACATAATGAACATTGTAATCATTATAATAATGTGCTCAGTTACAAGGTGAACATTGTAATCATTACAATAGCGTGCTCAGTTACACAGTAAACATTGTAATTATTATAAAAACATCATCAGTTACAAGGTGAACATTGCAATCAGTATAAAAGCATGCTCAGTTGCAAAATGGACATTGTAATCATTACATTAGCATATTCACTTACAAGATGAATATTGTAATCATTATAATTACATCATCAGTTATAAAATAAACATTGTATTCATTATATTAGCACGTTCAATTACAAGATGAACATTGTAATCATTATAAAAGCATGTTTAGTTGCAAGGTGAACATTGTAATCATTATTATAGCATATGTAGTTACAAGATGAACACTGTAATCATTATAAAAACATCATCAGTTACAAGGTGGACATTGTAATCAGTGTAAAAGCATGCTCAGTTGCAAAATGGACATTGTAATCATTACATTACCATGTTCAGTTACAAGATGAACATTGTAATCATTATAATATCATGCTCAGTTGCAAGATGAAGATTGTAATCGGGATAATAGCATGTTCAGTTACAAGATGAACATTGTAATCATTGTAATAGCATGTTCAGTTACAAAGTGAACATTGTAATCTTTATAAAAACATCATCAGTTGCAAGGTGAACATTGTAATCAGTATACAAGCATGCTCAGTTGCAAAATGGACATTGTAATCATTACAATAGCATATTCAGTTACAAGATGAACATTGTAATCATTATATTAGCACGTTTAATTACAAGATGAACATTGTAATCATTATAAAAGCTTGTTCAGTTACAAGATCAACATTGTAATCATTATAAAACATCATCAGTTACAAGGTAAACATTGTAATCAGTATAAAAGCCTGCTCAGTTGCAAAATGGACATTGTAATTATTACATTAGCATATTCACTTACAAGATGAACATTGTTATTATTATAATAACATCATCAGTTACAAAATGTACATTGTATTCATTATTTTAGCACGTTCAATTGCAAGATGAACATTGTAATCATTATAAAAGCATGTTCAGTTACAAGGTGAACATTGTAATCATTATAAAGACATGCTCAGTTACAAGATGAACATTGTAATCATTATAATAGCATGTTCAGTTACAAGGTGGACATTGTAATCAGTATAAAAGCATGCTCAGTTGCAAAATGGACATTGTAATCAGTACATTAGCATATTCAGTTACAAGATGAATACTGTAATCATTATAATAACGTCATCAGTTACAAAATGAACATTGTATTTATTACATTAGGACGTCCAATTACAAGATGAACATTGTAGTCATTATAATATCATGCTCAGTTGCAAGATGAAGATTGTAATCGACATAATAGCATGTTCAGTTACAAGATGAACATTGTAATCATTGTAATAGCATTTTCAGTTACAAAGTGAACATTGTAATCCTTATAATTGCATGTTCAGTTACAAGATGAACATTGTAATCATTATAAAAACATCATCAGTTGCAAGGTGAACATTGTAATCAATATACAAGCATGCTCAGTTGCAAAATGGACATTGTAATCATTACAATAGCATATTCAGTTACAAGATGAACATTGTAATCATTATAAAAATGGGCTCAGTTACAAGGTGAAAATTGTAATCATTACAATAGCGTGTTCAGTTACAAGTTGAACATTGTAATCATTACAATAGCATGTTCAGTTACTAGATTACCATTGTAATAATTTAATAGCGTGTTCAGTTATAAAATGAACATTGAAATCATTATAATAGAATGTTCAGTGGCAAGATGAACATTGTAATCATTATAATAGCATATTCAGTTACAATATGAACATTATAATAACCTAATACCGTGTTCATTTACAAAATGAACATTAAAATTATTAAAATAGCACGTTCAGTGACAAAATGATCATTAAAATTATTATAATATCATGCTCAGTTACAAGGTGAACATTGTAATCATTATAATAGCGTCAACGGTTACAAGATGAACATTGTAAAAGTTAAAATAGCGTGTTCAGTTACAAAAAGAACATTGAAATCATTATAATAGAATGTTCAGTGGCAAGATAAACATTGTAATCATTATAATAGCATATTCAGTTACAAGATGAACATTATAATAACCTAATACCGTGTTCATTTACAAAATGAACATTAAAATTATTAAAATAGCACGTTCAGTGACAAAATGATCATTAAAATTATTATAATAGCATGCTCAGTTACATGGTGAACATTGTAATCATTATAATAGCGTCAACGGTTACAAGATGAACATTGTAAAAGTTAAAATAGCATGTTCAGTTACGAAGTGAACATTATAATCATTATAATAGCATGCTCAGTTGCAAGATAAACATTGTAATCATTATAATATCATTTTCAGTTACAAGATGAAAATTGTAATCGACATAATAGCATGTTTAGTTGCATGATGAACATTGTAATCATTGTATTAGCATGTTCAGTTACAAAGTAAACATTGTAATCATTATAATAGCCTTAACGGTTACAAAATCATCATTGTAATCAATATAATAGCATGCTCAGTTACAAAATGAATATTGCAATCATTATATTAGCATATTTCATTACAAGATGAACATTGTAATCATTATTATAGCATATGTAGTTACAAGATGAACACTGTAATCATTATAAAAACATCATCAGTTACAAGGTGGACATTGTAATCAGTGTAAAAGCATGCTCAGTTGCAAAATGGACATTGTAATCATTACATTAGCATGTTCAGTTACAAGATGAACATTGTAATCATTATAATATCATGCTCAGTTGCAAGATGAAGATTGTAATCGGGATAATAGCATGTTCAGTTACAAGATGAACATTGTAATCATTGTAATAGCATGTTCAGTTACAAAGTGAACATTGTAATTAGTATACAAGCATGCTCAGTTGCAAAATGGACATTGTAATCATTACAATAGCATATTCAGTTACAAGATGAACATTGTAATCATTATAATAATGTGCTCCGTTTCAAGGTGAACATTGGAATCATTACAATAGCGTGCTCAGTTACAAGATGATCATTGTAATCATTAAAAAAACATGCCCAGTTACAAGATGAACATTGTAAAAAGTATAATATCATGTTCAGTTACGAAGTGAACAATGTAATCATTATAAAAGCATGCTCAGTTGCAAGATAAGCATTGTAATCATTAAAATATCATTTTCAGTTAAAAGATGAAGATTGTAATCGACATAATAGCATGTTCAGTCACAAGATAAACATTGTAATCATTGTAATAGAATGTTCAGTTACAAAGTAAACATTGTAATTATTATATTAGCGTCAACTGTTACAAAATCATCATTGTAATCAATATAATACTATGCTCAGTTACAAAATGAATATTGCAATTATTATATTAGCATATTTCATTACAAGATGAACATTGTAATCATTATTATAGCATATGTAGTTACAAGATAAACATTGTAATCATTATAAAAACATCATCAGTTACAAGGTGAACATTGTAATCAGTATAAAAGCATACTCAGTTGCAAAATGGACATTGTAATCATTATAATCATATTCACTTACAAGATGAATATTGTAATCATTATAATAACATCATCAGTTACAAAATAAACATTGTATTCATTATATTAGCACGTTCAATTACAAGATGAACATTGTAATCATTATAAAAGAATGTTTAGTTACAAGGTGAACATTGTAATCATTATAAAAACATGCTCAGTTACAAGATGAACATTGTAATCATTATAATAGCATGTTCAGTTACAAGGTGGACATTGTAATCAGTATAAAAGCATGCTCAGTTGGAAAATGGACATTGTAATCATTACATTAGCATATTCACTTACAAGATGAACATTGTAATTATTATAATAACATCATCAGTTACAAAATGAACATTGTATTCATTATATTAGCACGTTAAACTACAAGATGAACATTGTAATCATTATAATATCATGCTCAGTTTCAAGATGAAGATTGTAATCGACATAATAGCATGCTCAGTTACAAGATGAACATTGTAATCATTGTAATAGCATGTTCAGTTACAAAGTGAACATTGTAATCCTTATAATTGCATGTTCAGTTACAAGATAAACATTGTAATCATTATAAAAACATCATCAGTTGCAAGGTGAACATTGTTATCAGTATACAAGCATGCTCAGTTGCAAAATGGACAGTGTAATCATTACAATAGCATATTCAGTTACATAATGAACATTGTAATCATTATAATAATGTGCTCAGTTACAAGGTGAACATTGTAATCATTACAATAACGTGCTCAGTTACAAAGTAAACATTGTAATTATTATAAAAACATCATCAGTTACAAGGTGAACATTGTAATCAGTATAAAAGCATGCTCAGTTGCAAAATGGACATTGTAATCATTACATTAGCATATTCACTTACAAGATGAATATTGTAATCATTATAATTACATCATCAGTTATAAAATAAACATTGTATTCATTATATTAGCACGTTCAATTACAAGATGAACATTGTAATCATTATAAAAGCATGTTTAGTTGCAAGGTGAACATTGTAATCATTATAAAAACATGCTCAGTTACAAGATTAACATTGAAGTCATTATAATAGCATGTTCAGTTACAAGGTGGACATTGTAATCAGTATTAAAGCATGCTCAGTTGGAAAATGGACATTATAATTATTACATTAGCATATTCAGTTACAAGATGAATATTGTAATCATTATAATAACATCATCAGTTACAAAATGAACATTGTATTCATTATATTAGCACGTTCAATTACAAGATGAACATTGTAATCATTATAATATCATGCTCAGTTGCAAGATGAAGATTGTAATCGACATAATAGCATGTTCAGTTACAAGATGAACATTGTAATCATTATAAAAACATCATCAGTTGCAAGGTGAACATTGTAATTAGAATACAAGCATGCTCAGTTGCAAAATGGACATTGTAATCATTACAATAGCATATTCAGGTACAAGATGAACATTGTAATCATTATAATAATGTGCTCAGTTACAAGGTGAACATTGTAATCATTACAATAGCGTGCTCAGTTACAATATGAACATTGTAATCATTATAATAGCATGTTCAGTTACAGGATGAACATTGTAATAATTTAATAGCGTGTTCAGTTACAAAATGAACATAGAAACCATTATAAGAGAATGTTCAGTGCCAAGATCAACATTGCAATCATTATAATAGCGTGTTCAGTTACAAAATGAACATTAAAATTGTTATAATAGCACGTTCAGTGACAAGGTGAACATTTAAATCATTATAATAGCATGCTCAGTTACAAGGTGAACATTGTAATCATTATAATAGCGTCAACTGTTACAAAATCATCATTGTAATCAATATAATAGCATGCCTAGTTACAAAATGAATATTGCAATCATTATATTAGCATTTTTCATTACAAGATGAACATTGTAATCATTATTATAGCATATGTATTTATAAGATGAGCATTGTAATCAGTATAAAAGCATGTTCTGTTGCAAAATGAACATTGTAATCATTATTTTAGCATGTTCAGTTACAAGATGAACATTGTAATCATTGTAATAGCATGGTCAGTTACAAGATGAACACTGTAATCATTGTAATAGCATGCTCAGTTACAAGATGAACATTGTAATCATTATAATAGCATATTCGGTTACAGGATGAACATTGCAATAACCTAATACCGTGTTCAGTTACAAAATGAACATTAAAACTATTATAATATCACTTTCAGTGACATGGTGAACATTGTAATCATTATAATAGCATGTTCAGTTACAAGGTGATTATTGTAATTACTATAATAGCACGTTCAGTTACAAAACACCCTTTGTAATTATTATAATAGCATCTTCAGTTACAAGATAAACATTGTAATCATTATATTAGCACGTTTAGTTGAAACGTGAGGATTGTAATTGATATAATAGCATGTTCAGTTACAAGATAAATATTTTAGTTATTGTAATGGCATGTTCATTTACAAGGTGAACATTGTAATCATTATAATAACATGTTTACTTACAAGATGATCATTGTAATCATCATATTAGGACGTTCAGTTACAAGATGAACACTGTAATTATTATAATAGCATGTTCACTTACAAAATGAACATTGTAATTATTATAATATCATGCTTAGTTACCAGATGAACATTGTTATCAGTATAATAGCATGTTCAGTAACAACATAAATATTGTAATCATTATAATAGCATGCTCAATTACAAGATGAACATTGTAATCAGTATAATAGCATGCTCAGTTACAAAAATAACAATGTAATCATTATACTAGTATGCTCAGTTACAAGATGAACATTGTAATCATTATAATAACATGTTCAGTTACCAGAGAGAACGACGTTAAAACCCAAGCACTCACTCAGTTACCAGATGAACATTGTAATCATTATATTAGGATGTTCAGTTACAAGATGAACATTGTAATCAATATAATAGCATATTCAGTTACAAAATGAACATTGTAATTATTGTAATGTTATGTTTAGTTACAAGATGAACATTGTTATCAGTATAATAGCATGTTCAGTTACAACATGAACATTGTAATCATTATTATAGCATGCTCAATTACAAGATGAACATTGTAATCAGTAAAATAGCTTGCTCAAATACAAGATGAGCAATGTAATTATTATAATAGCATGCTCAATTAAAAGATAAAAATTGTAATCAGTATAATAGCATGCTCAGTTACAAAATGAACATTGTAATCATTATACTAGTATGCCCAGTTACAAGATGAACATTGTTATCAGTATAATAGCATGTTCAGTTACAAGATGAACATTGTAATCATAATAACAGCATGGTCAGTTACAAGATGAACACTGTAATCATTGTAATAGCATGCTCAGTTACAAGATGAACATTGTAATCAATATTATAGCATATGTAGTTACAAGATGAACATTGTAATTATTATAAAATAATCATCGGTTACAAGGTGAACATTGTAATCAGTATAAAAGCATGCTCAGTTGCAAAATGGACATTGTAATCATTACATTAGCATATTCACTTACAAGATGAATATTGTAATTATTGTAATAACATCATCAGTTACAATATAAACATTGTATTCATTATATTAGCACGTTCAATTACAAGATGAATATTGTAATCATTATAAAAGAATGTTCAGTTACAAGGTGAACATTGTATCATTATAAAAACATGCTCAGATACAAGATGAACATTGTAATCATTATAATAAGCATGTTCAGTTACAAGGTGGACATTGTATTCAGTATCAAAGCATGCTCAGTTGGAAAATGGACATTGTATCATTACATTAGCATATTCAGTTACAAGATGAATATTGTAATCATTATAATAACATCATCAATTACAAAATGAAGATTGTATTTATTATATTAGCACGTTCAATTACAAGATGAACATTGTAATCATTATAATATCATGCTCAGTTGCAAGATGAAGATTGTAATCGACATAATAGCAATGTTCAGTTACAAGATGAACATTGTAATCATTGTAATAGCATGTTCGTTACAAAGTGAACATTGTAATCATTATAAAAACATCATCAGTTGCAAGGTGAACATTGTAATCAGTATAGAAGCATGCTCAGTTGCAAAATGGACATTGTAATCATTACAATAGCATATTCAGTTACAAGATGAACATTGTAATCATTATATTAGCACGTTTAATTACAAGATGAACATTGTAATCATTATAAAAGCTTGTTCAGTTACAAGATCAACATTGTAATCATTATAAAACATCATCAGTTACAAGGTGAACATTGTAATCAGTATAAAAGCTGCTCAGTTGCAAAATGGACATTGTAATTATTACATTAGCATATTCACTACAAGGATGAACATTGTAATTATTATAATAACATCATCAGTTACAAAATGTACATTGTATTCATTATTTTAGCACGTTCAATTACAAGATGAACATTGTAATCATTATAAAAGCATGTTCAGTTACAAGGTGAACATTGTAATCATTATAAAGACATGCTCAGTTACAAGATGAACATTGTAATCATTATAATAGCATGTTCAGTTACAAGGTGGACATTGTAATCAGTATAAAAGCATGCTCAGTTGCAAAATGGACAGTGTAATCAGTACATTAGCATATTCAGTTACAAGATGAATACCGTAATCATTATAATAACGTCATCAGTTACAAAATGAACATTGTATTTATTATATTACGACGTCCAATTACAAGATGAACATTGTAGTCATTATAAAAATCATGCTCAGTTGCAAGATGAAGATTGTAATCGACATAATAGCATGTTCAGTTACAAGAGAACATTGTAATCATTGTAATAGCATGTTCAGTTACAAAGTGAACATTGTAATCCTTATAATTGCATGTTCAGTTACAAGATGAACATTGTAATCATTATAAAAACATCATCAGTTGCAAGGTGAACATTGTAATCAATATACAAGCATGCTCAGTTGCAAAATGGACATTGTAATCATTACAATAGCATATTCAGTTACAAGATGAACATTGTAATCATTATAAAAATGGGCTCAGTTACAAGGTGAACATTGTAATCATTACAATAGCGTGTTCCGTTACAAGTTGAACATTGTAATCATTACAATAGCATGTTCAGTTACTAGATTACCATTGTAATAATTTAATAGCGTGTTCAGTTACAAAATGAACATTGAAATCATTATATAGAATGTTCAGTGGCAAGATGAACATTATAATAACCTAATACCGTGTTCATTACAAAATGAACATTAAAATATTAAAATAGCACGTTCAGTGACAAAATGATCATTAAAATTATTATAATATCATGCTCAGTTACAAGGTGAACATTGTAATCATTATAATAGCGTCAACGGTTACAAGATGAACATTGTAAAAGTTAAAATAGCGTGTTCAGTTACAAAATGAACATTGAAATCATTATAATAGAATGTTCAGTGGCAAGATAAACATTGTAATCATTATAATAGCATATTCAGTTACAAGATGAACATTATAATAACCTAATACCGTGTTCATTTACAAAATGAACATTAAAAATTATTAAAATAGCACGTTCAGTGACAAAATGATCATTAAAATTATTTTAATAGCATGCTCAGTTACAAGGTGAACATTGTAATCATTATAATAGCGTCAACGGTTACAAGATGAACATTGTAAAAGTTAAAATAGCATGTTCAGTTACGAAGTGAACATTATAATCATTATAAAAGCATGCTCAGTTGCAAGATAAACATTGTAATCATTATAATATCATTTTCAGTTACAAGATGAAAAATTGTAATCGACATAATAGCATGTTTAGTTGCATGATGAACATTGTAATTAATGTATTAGCATGTTCAGTTACAAAGTAAACATTGTAATCATTATAATAGCCTTAACGGTTACAAAATCATCATTGTAATCAATATAATAGCATGCTCAGTTACAAAATGAATATTGCAATCATTATATTAGCATATTTCATTAGAAGATGAACATTGTAATCATTATTATAGCATATGTAGTTACAAGATGAACACTGTAATCATTATAAAAAACATCATCAGTTACAAGGTGGACATTGTAATCAGTGTAAAAGCATGCCTCAGTTGCAAATTGGACATTGTAATCATTACATTAGCATGTTCAGTTACAAGATGAACATTGTAATCATTATAATATCATGCTCAGTTGCAAGATGAAGATTGTAATCGGGATAATAGCATGTTCAGTTACAAGATGAACATTGTAATCATTGTAATAGCATGTTCAGTTACAAAGTGAACATTGTAATTAGTATACAAGCATGCTCAGTTGCAAAATGGACATTGTAATCATTACAATAGCATATTCAGTTACAAGATGAACATTGTAATCATTATAATAATGTGCTCCGTTACAAGGTGAACATTGGAATCATTACAATAGCGTGCTCAGTTACAAGATGATCATTGTAATCATTAAAAAAACATGCCCAGTTACAAGATGAACATTGTAAAAAGTATAATATCATGTTCAGTTACGAAGTGAACATTGTAATCATTAGAAAAGCATGCTCAGTTGCAAGATAAGCATTGTAATCATTAAAATATCATTTTCAGTTAAAAGATGAAGATTGTAATCGACATAATAGCATGTTCAGTCACAAGATAAACATTGTAATCATTGTAATAGAATGTTCAGTTACAAAGTAAACATTGTAATTATTATATTAGCGTCAACTGTTACAAAATCATCATTGTAATCAATATAATACTAGGCTCAGTTACAAAATGAATATTGCAATTATTATATTAGCATATTTCATTACAAGATGAACATTGTAATCATTATTATAGCATATGTAGTTACAAGATAAACATTGTAATCATTATAAAAACATCATCAGTTACAAGGTGAACATTGTAATCAGTATAAAAGCATACTCAGTTGCAAAATGGACATTGTAATCATTATAATCATATTCACTTACAAGATGAATATTGTAATCATTATAATAACATCATCAGTTACAAAATAAACATTGTATTCATTATATTAGCACGTTCAATTACAAGATGAACATTGTAATCATTATAAAAGAATGTTTAGTTACAAGGTGAACATTGTAATCATTATAAAAACATGCTCAGTTACAAGATGAACATTGTAATCATTATAATAGCATGTTCAGTTACAAGGTGGACATTGTAATCAGTATAAAAGCATGCTCAGTTGGAAAATGGACATTGTAATCATTACATTAGCATATTCACTTACAAGATGAACATTGTAATTATTATAATAACATCATCAGTTACAAAATGAACATTGTATTCATTATATTAGCACGTTAAACTACAAGATGAACATTGTAATCATTATAATATCATGCTCAGTTTCAAGATGAAGATTGTAATCGACATAATAGCATGCTCAGTTACAAGATGAACATTGTAATCATTGTAATAGCATGTTCAGTTACAAAGTGAACATTGTAATCCTTATAATTGCATGTTCAGTTACAAGATGAACATTGTAATCATTATAAAAACATCATCAGTTGCAAGGTGAACATTGTTATCAGTATACAAGCATGCTCAGTTGCAAAATGGACAGTGTAATCATTATAATAGCATATTCAGTTACATAATGAACATTGTAATCATTATAATAATGTGCTCAGTTACAAGGTGAACATTGTAATCATTACAATAGCGTGCTCAGTTACAAAGTAAACATTGTAATTATTATAAAAACATCATCAGTTACAAGGTGAACATTGTAATCAGTATAAAAGCATGCTCAGTTGCAAAATGGACATTGTAATCATTACATTAGCATATTCACTTACAAGATGAATATTGTAATCATTATAATTACATCATCAGTTATAAAATAAACATTGTATTCATTATATTAGCACGTTCAATTACAAGATGAACATTGTAATCATTATAAAAGCATGTTTAGTTGCAAGGTGAACATTGTAATCATTATAAAAACATGCTCAGTTACAAGATTAACATTGAAGTCATTATAATAGCATGTTCAGTTACAAGGTGGACATTGTAATCAGTATTAAAGCATGCTCAGTTGGAAAATGGACATTATAATTATTATATTAGCATATTCAGTTACAAGATGAATATTGTAATCATTATAATAACATCATCAGTTACAAAATGAACATTGTATTCATTATATTAGCACGTTCAATTACAAGATGAACATTGTAATCATTATAATATCATGCTCAGTTGCAAGATGAAGATTGTAATCGACATAATAGCATGTTCAGTTACAAGATGAACATTGTAATCATTATAAAAACATCATCAGTTGCAAGGTGAACATTGTAATTAGAATACAAGCATGCTCAGTTGCAAAATGGACATTGTAATCATTACAATAGCATATTCAGGTACAAGATGAACATTGTAATCATTATAATAATGTGCTCAGTTACAAGGTGAACATTGTAATCATTACAATAGCGTGCTCAGTTACAATATGAACATTGTAATCATTATAATAGCATGTTCAGTTACAGGATGAACGTTGTAATAATTTAATAGCGTGTTCAGTTACAAAATGAACATTGAAACCATTATAAGAGAATGTTCAGTGCCAAGATAAACATTGCAATCATTATAATAGCGTGTTCAGTTACAAAATGAACATTAAAATTGTTATAATAGCACGTTCAGTGACAAGGTGAACATTTAAATCATTATAATAGCATGCTCAGTTACAAGGTGAACATTGTAATCATTATAATAGCGTCAACTGTTACAAAATCATCATTGTAATCAATATAATAGCATGCCTAGTTACAAAATGAATATTGCAATCATTATATTAGCATTTTTCATTACAAGATGAACATTGTAATCATTATTATAGCATATGTATTTATAAGATGAGCATTGTAATCAGTATAAAAGCATGTTCTGTTGCAAAATGAACATTGTAATCATTATTTTAGCATGTTCAGTTACAAGATGAACATTGTAATCATTATAACAGCATGGTCAGTTACAAGATGAACACTGTAATCATTGTAATAGCATGCTCAGTTACAAGATGAACATTGTAATCATTATAATAGCATATTCGGTTACAGGATGAACATTGCAATAACCTAATACCGTGTTCAGTTACAAAATGAACATTAAAACTATTATAATATCACTTTCAGTGACATGGTGAACATTGTAATCATTATAATAGCATGTTCAGTTACAAGGTGATTATTGTAATTACTATAATAGCACGTTCAGTTACAAAACACCCTTTGTAATTATTATAATAGCATCTTCAGTTACAAGATAAACATTGTAATCATTATATTAGCACGTTTAGTTGAAACGTGAGGATTGTAATTGATATAATAGCATGTTCAGTTACAAGATAAATATTTTAGTTATTGTAATGGCATGTTCATTTACAAGGTGAACATTGTAATCATTATAATAACATGTTTACTTACAAGATGATCATTGTAATCATCATATTAGGACGTTCAGTTACAAGATGAACACTGTAATTATTATAATAGCATGTTCACTTACAAAATGAACATTGTAATTATTATAATATCATGCTTAGTTACCAGATGAACATTGTTATCAGTATAATAGCATGTTCAGTAACAACATAAATATTGTAATCATTATAATAGCATGCTCAATTACAAGATGAACATTGTAATCAGTATAATAGCATGCTCAGTTACAAAAATAACAATGTAATCATTATACTAGTATGCTCAGTTACAAGATGAACATTGTAATCATTATAATAACATGTTCAGTTACCAGAGAGAACGACGTTAAAACCCAAGCACTCACTCAGTTACCAGATGAACATTGTAATCATTATATTAGGATGTTCAGTTACAAGATGAACATTGTAATCAATATAATAGCATATTCAGTTACAAAATGAACATTGTAATTATTGTAATGTTATGTTTAGTTACAAGATGAACATTGTTATCAGTATAATAGCATGTTCAGTTACAACATTAACATTGTAATCATTATTATAGCATGCTCAATTACAAGATGAACATTGTAATCAGTAAAATAGCTTGCTCAAATACAAGATGAGCAATGTAATTATTATAATAGCATGCTCAATTAAAAGATAAAAATTGTAATCAGTATAATAGCATGCTCAGTTACAAAATGAACATTGTAATCATTATACTAGTATGCCCAGTTACAAGATGAACATTGTTATCAGTATAATAGCATGTTCAGTTACAAGATGAACATTGTAATCATAATAACAGCATGGTCAGTTACAAGATGAACACTGTAATCATTGTAATAGCATGCTCAGTTACAAGATGAACATTGTAATCAATATTATAGCATATGTAGTTACAAGATGAACATTGTAATTATTATAAAATAATCATCGGTTACAAGGTGAACATTGTAATCAGTATAAAAGCATGCTCAGTTGCAAAATGGACATTGTAATCATTACATTAGCATATTCACTTACAAGATGAATATTGTAATTATTGTAATAACATCATCAGTTACAATATAAACATTGTATTCATTATATTAGCACGTTCAATTACAAGATGAATATTGTAATCATTATAAAAGAATGTTCAGTTACAAAATGTACATTGTATTCATTATTTTAGCACGTTCAATTACAAGATGAACATTGTAATCGACATAATAGCATGTTCAGTTACAAGATGAACATTGTAATCATTGTAATAGCATGTTCAGGTACAAAGTGAACATTGTAATCCTTATAATTGCATGTTCAGTTACAAGATGAACATTGTAATCATTATAAAAACATCATCAGTTGCAAGGTGAACATTGTAATCAATATACAAGCATGCTCAGTTGCAAAATGGACATTGTAATCATTACAATAGCATATTCAGTTACAAGATGAACATTGTAATCATTATAAAAATGGGCTCAGTTACAAGGTGAACATTGTAATCATTACAATAGCGTGTTCAGTTACAAGTTGAACATTGTAATCATTACAATAGCATGTTCAGTTACTAGATTACCATTGTAATAATTTAATAGCGTGTTCAGTTACAAAATGAACATTGAAATAATTATAATAGAATGTTCAGTGGCAAGATGAACATTATAATAACCTAATACCGTGTTCATTTACAAAATGAACATTAAAATTATTAAAATAGCACGTTCAGTGACAAAATGATCATTAAAATGATTATAATATCATGCTCAGTTACAAGGTGAACATTGTAATCATTATAATAGCGTCAACGGTTACAAGATGAACATTGTAAAAGTTAAAATAGCGTGTTCAGTTACAAAATGAACATTGAAATCATTATAATAGAATGTTCAGCGGCAAGATAAACATTGTAATCATTATAATAGCATATTCAGTTACAAGATGAACATTATAATAACCTAATACCGTGTTCATTTACAAAATGAACATTAAAATTATTAAAATAGCACGTTCAGTGACAAAATGATCATTAAAATTATTTTAATAGCATGCTCAGTTACAAGGTGAACATTGTAATCATTATAATAGCGTCAACGGTTACAAGATGAACATTGTAAAAATTAAAATAGCATGTTCAGTTACGAAGTGAACATTATAATCATTATAAAAGCATGCTCATTTGCAAGATAAACATTGTAATCATTATAATATCATTTTCAGTTACAAGATGAAAATTGTAATCGACATAATAGCATGTTTAGTTGCATGATGAACATTGTAATTATTGTATTAGCATGTTCAGTTACAAAGTAAACATTGTAATCATTATAATAGCCTTAACGGTTACAAAATCATCATTGTAATCAATATAATAGCATGCTCAGTTACAAAATGAATATTGCAATCATTATATTAGCATATTTCATTAGAAGATGAACATTGTAATCATTATTATAGCATATGTAGTTACAAGATGAACACTGTAATCATTATAAAAACATCATCAGTTACAAGGTGGACATTGTAATCAGTGTAAAAGCATGCTCAGTTGCAAAATGGACATTGTAATCATTACATTACCATGTTCAGTTACAAGATGAACATTGTAATCATTATAATATCATGCTCAGTTGCAAGATGAAGATTGTAATCGGGATAATAGCATGTTCAGTTACAAGATGAACATTGTAATCATTGTAATAGCATGTTCAGTTACAAAGTGAACATTGTAATTAGTATACAAGCATGCTCAGTTGCAAAATGGACATTGTAATCATTACAATAGCATATTCAGTTACAAGATGAACATTGTAATCATTATAATAATGTGCTCCGTTACAAGGTGAACATTGGAATCATTACAATAGCGTGCTCAGTTACAAGATGATCATTGTAATCATTAAAAAAAACATGCCCAGTTACAAGATGAACATTGTAAAAAGTATAATATCATGTTCAGTTACGAAGTGAACATTGTAATCATTAGAAAAGCATGCTCAGTTGCAAGATAAGCATTGTAATCATTAAAATATCATTTTCAGTTAAAAGATGAAGATTGTAATCGACATAATAGCATGTTCAGTCACAAGATAAACATTGTAATCATTGTAATAGAATGTTCAGTTACAAAGTAAACATTGTAATTATTATATTAGCGTCAACTGTTACAAAATCATCATTGTAATCAATATAATACTATGCTCAGTTACAAAATGAATATTGCAATTATTATATTAGCATATTTCATTACAAGATGAACATTGTAATCATTATTATAGCATATGTAGTTACAAGATAAACATTGTAATCATTATAAAAACATCATCAGTTACAAGGTGAACATTGTAATCAGTATAAAAGCATACTCAGTTGCAAAATGGACATTGTAATCATTATAATCATATTCACTTACAAGATGAATATTGTAATCATTATAATAACATCATCAGTTACAAAATAAACATTGTATTCATTATATTAGCACGTTCAATTACAAGATGAACATTGTAATCATTATAAAAGCATGTTTAGTTGCAAGGTGAACATTGTAATCATTATAAAAACATGCTCAGTTACAAGATTAACATTGAAGTCATTATAATAGCATGTTCAGTTACAAGGTGGACATTGTAATCAGTATTAAAGCATGCTCAGTTGGAAAATGGACATTATAATTATTACATTAGCATATTCAGTTACAAGATGAATATTGTAATCATTATAATAACATCATCAGTTACAAAATGAACATTGTATTCATTATATTAGCACGTTCAATTACAAGATGATCATTGTAATCATTATAATATTATGTTCAGTTGCAAGATGAATTTTGTAATCGACATAATAGCATGTTCAGTTACAAGATGAACATTGTAATCATTGTAATAGCATGTTCAGTTACAAAGTCAACATTGTAATCCTTATAATTGCATGTTCAGTTACAAGATGAACATTGTAATCATTGTAATAGCATGTTCAGTTACAGGATGAACATTGTAATTATTTTAAAAACATCATCAGTTGCAAGGTGAACATTGTAATCAGTATACAAGCATGCTCAGTTGCAAAATGGACATTGTAATCATTACAATAGCATATTCAGGTACAAGATGAACATTGTAATCATTATAATAATGTGCTCAGTTACAAGGTGAACATTGTAATCATTACAATAGCGTGCTCAGTTACAATATGGACATTGTAATCATTACAATAGCATATTTAGGTACAAGATGAACATTGTAATCATTATAATAATGTGCTCAGTTACAAGGTGAACATTGTAATCATTACAATAGCGTGCTCAGTTACAATATGAACAATGTAATCATTATAATAGCATGTTCAGTTACAGGATGAACATTGTAATAATTTAATAGCGTGTTCAGTTACAAAATCAACATTGAAACCATTATAAGAGAATGTTCAGTGCCAAAATAAACATTGCAATCATTATAATAGCATATTCAGTTACAAGATGAACATTATAATAACCTAATACTGTGTTCAGTTACAAAATGAACATTAAAATTGTTATAATAGCACGTTCAGTGACAAGGTGAACATTTAAATCATTATAATAGCATGCTCAGTTACAAGGTGAACATTGTAATCATTATAATAGCGTCAACTGTTACAAAATCATCATTGTAATCAATATAATAGCATGCCTAGTTACAAAATGAATATTGCAATTACTATATTAGCATATTTCATTACAAGATGAACATTGTAATCATTATTATAGCATATGTAGTTATAAGATGAGCATTGTAATCAGTATAAAAGCATGTTCTGTTGCAAAATGAACATTGTAATCATTATTTTAGCATGTTCAGTTACAAGATGAACATTGTAATCATAATAACAGCATGGTCAGTTACAAGATGAACACTGTAATCATTGTAATAGCATGCTCAGTTACAAGATGAACATTGTAATCAATATTATAGCATATGTAGTTACAAGATGAACATTGTAATTATTATAAAATAATCATCGGTTACAAGGTGAACATTGTAATCAGTATAAAAGCATGCTCAGTTGCAAAATGGACATTGTAATCATTACATTAGCATATTCACTTACAAGATGAATATTGTAATTATTGTAATAACATCATCAGTTACAATATAAACATTGTATTCATTATATTAGCACGTTCAATTACAAGATGAATATTGTAATCATTATAAAAGAATGTTCAGTTACAAAATGTACATTGTATTCATTATTTTAGCACGTTCAATTACAAGATGAACATTGTAATCGACATAATAGCATGTTCAGTTACAAGATGAACATTGTAATCATTGTAATAGCATGTTCAGTTACAAAGTGAACATTGTAATCCTTATAATTGCATGTTCAGTTACAAGATGAACATTGTAATCATTATAAAAACATCATCAGTTGCAAGGTGAACATTGTAATCAATATACAAGCATGCTCAGTTGCAAAATGGACATTGTAATTATTACAATAGCATATTCAGTTACAAGATGAACATTGTAATCATTATAAAAATGGGCTCAGTTACAAGGTGAACATTGTAATCATTACAATAGCGTGTTCAGTTACAAGTTGAACATTGTAATCATTACAATAGCATGTTCAGTTACTAGATTACCATTGTAATAATTTAATAGCGTGTTCAGTTACAAAATGAACATTGAAATCATTATAATAGAATGTTCAGTGGCAAGATGAACATTATAATAACCTAATACCGTGTTCATTTACAAAATGAACATTAAAATTATTAAAATAGCACGTTCAGTGACAAAATGATCATTAAAATTATTATAATATCATGCTCAGTTACAAGGTGAACATTGTAATCATTATAATAGCGTCAACGGTTACAAGATGAACATTGTAAAAGTTAAAATAGCATGTTCAGTTACGAAGTGAACATTATAATCATTATAAAAGCATGCTCAGTTGCAAGATAAACATTGTAATCATTATAATATCATTTTCAGTTACAAGATGAAAATTGTAATCGACATAATAGCATGTTTAGTTGCATGATGAACATTGTAATTATTGTATTAGCATGTTCAGTTACAAAGTAAACATTGTAATCATTATAATAGCCTTAACGGTTACAAAATCATCATTGTAATCAATATAATAGCATGCTCAGTTACAAAATGAATATTGCAATCATTATATTAGCATATTTCATTAGAAGATGAACATTGTAATCATTATTATAGCATATGTAGTTACAAGATGAACACTGTAATCATTATAAAAACATCATCAGTTACAAGGTGGACATTGTAATCAGTGTAAAAGCATGCTCAGTTGCAAAATGGACATTGTAATCATTACATTACCATGTTCAGTTACAAGATGAACATTGTAATCATTATAATATCATGCTCAGTTGCAAGATGAAGATTGTAATCGGGATAATAGCATGTTCAGTTACAAGATGAACATTGTAATCATTGTAATAGCATGTTCAGTTACAAAGTGAACATTGTAATTAGTATACAAGCATGCTCAGTTGCAAAATGGACATTGTAATCATTACAATAGCATATTCAGTTACAAGATGAACATTGTAATAATTATAATAATGTGCTCCGTTACAAGGTGAACATTGGAATCATTACAATAGCGTGCTCAGTTACAAGATGATCATTGTAATCATTAAAAAAACATGCCCAGTTACAAGATGAACATTGTAAAAAGTATAATATCATGTTCAGTTACGAAGTGAACATTGTAATCATTAGAAAAGCATGCTCAGTTGCAAGATAAGCATTGTAATCATTAAAATATCATTTTCAGTTAAAAGATGAAGATTGTAATCGACATAATAGCATGTTCAGTCACAAGATAAACATTGTAATCATTGTAATAGAATGTTCAGTTACAAAGTAAACATTGTAATTATTATATTAGCGTCAACTGTTACAAAATCATCATTGTAATCAATATAATACTATGCTCAGTTACAAAATGAATATTGCAATTATTATATTAGCATATTTCATTACAAGATGAACATTGTAATCATTATTATAGCATATGTAGTTACAAGATAAACATTGTAATCATTATAAAAACATCATCAGTTACAAGGTGAACATTGTAATCAGTATAAAAGCATACTCAGTTGCAAAATGGACATTGTAATCATTATAATCATATTCACTTACAAGATGAATATTGTAATCATTATAATAACATCATCAGTTACAAACTAAAAATTGTATTCATTATATTAGCACGTTCAATTACAAGATGAACATTGTAATCATTATAAAAGAATGTTTAGTTACAAGGTGAACATTGTAATCATTATAAAAACATGCTCAGTTACAAGATGAACATTGTAATCATTATAATAGCATGTTCAGTTACAAGGTGGACATTGTAATCAGTATAAAAGCATGCTCAGTTGGAAAATGGACATTGTAATCATTACATTAGCATATTCACTTACAAGATGAACATTGTAATTATTATAATAACATCATCAGTTACAAAATGAACATTGTATTCATTATATTAGCACGTTAAACTACAAGATGAACATTGTAATCATTATAATATCATGCTCAGTTTCAAGATGAAGATTGTAATCGACATAATAGCATGTTCAGTTACAAGATGAACATTGTAATCATTGTAATAGCATGTTCAGTTACAAAGTGAACATTGTAATCCTTATAATTGCATGTTCAGTTACAAGATGAACATTGTAATCATTATAAAAACATCATCAGTTGCAAGGTGAACATTGTTATCAGTATACAAGCATGCTCAGTTACATAATGAACATTGTAATCATTATAATAATGTGCTCAGTTACAAGGTGAACATTGTAATCATTACAATAGCGTGCTCAGTTACAAAGTAAACATTGTAATTATTATAAAAACATCATCAGTTACAAGGTGAACATTGTAATCAGTATAAAAGCATGCTCAGTTGCAAAATGGACATTGTAATCATTACATTAGCATATTCACTTACAAGATGAATATTGTAATCATTATAATAACATCATCAGTTATAAAATAAACATTGTATTCATTATATTAGCACGTTCAATTACAAGATGAACATTGTAATCATTATAAAAGCATGTTTAGTTGCAAGGTGAACATTGTAATCATTATAAAAACATGCTCAGTTACAAGATTAACATTGAAGTCATTATAATAGCATGTTCAGTTACAAGGTGGACATTGTAATCAGTATTAAAGCATGCTCAGTTGGAAAATGGACATTATAATTATTACATTAGCATATTCAGTTACAAGATGAATATTGTAATCATTATAATAACATCATCAGTTACAAAATGAACATTGTATTCATTATATTAGCACGTTCAATTACAAGATGATCATTGTAATCATTATAATATTATGTTCAGTTGCAAGATGAATATTGTAATCGACATAATAGCATGTTCAGTTACAATATGAACAATGTAATCATTATAATAGCATGTTCAGTTACAGGATGAACATTGTAATAATTTAATAGCGTGTTCAGTTACAAAATCAACATTGAAACCATTATAAGAGAATGTTCAGTGCCAAAATAAACATTGCAATCATTATAATAGCATATTCAGTTACAAGATGAACATTATAATAAACTAATACTGTGTTCAGTTACAAAATGAACATTAAAATTGTTATAATAGCACGTTCAGTGACAAGGTGAACATTTAAATCATTATAATAGCATGCTCAGTTACAAGGTGAACATTGTAATCATTATAATAGCGTCAACTGTTACAAAATCATCATTGTAATCAATATAATAGCATGCCTAGTTACAAAATGAATATTGCAATTACTATATTAGCATATTTCATTACAAGATGAACATTGTAATCATTATTATAGCATATGTAGTTATAAGATGAGCATTGTAATCAGTATAAAAGCATGTTCTGTTGCAAAATGAACATTGTAATCATTATTTTAGCATGTTCAGTTACAAGATGAACATTGTAATCATAATAACAGCATGGTCAGTTACAAGATGAACACTGTAATCATTGTAATAGCATGCTCAGTTACAAGATGAACATTGTAATCATTATAATAGCATATTCGGTTACAGGATGAACATTGCAATAACCTAATACCGTGTTCAGTTACAAAATGAACATTAAAACTATTATAATATCACTTTCAGTGACATGGTGAACATTGTAATCATTATAATAGCATGTTCAGTTACAAGGTGATTATTGTAATTACTATAATAGCACGTTCAGTTACAAAACACCCTTTGTAATTATTATAATAGCATCTTCAGTTACAAGATAAACATTGTAATCATTATATTAGCACGTTTAGTTGAAACGTGAGGATTGTAATTGATATAATAGCATGTTCAGTTACAAGATAAATATTTTAGTTATTGTAATGACATGTTCATTTACAAGGTGAACATTGTAATCATTATAATAACATGTTCACTTACAAGATGATCATTGTACTCATCATATTAGGACGTTCAGTTACAAGATGAACATTGTAATTATTATAATAGCATGTTCACTTACAAAATGAACATTGTAATTATTATAATATCATGCTTAGTTACAAGATGAACATTGTTATCAGTATAATAGCATGTTCAGTAACAACATAAACATTGTAATCATTATAATAGCATGCTCAATTACAAGATGAACATTGTAATCAGTATAATAGCATGCTCAGTTACAAAATTAACAATGTAATCATTATACTAGTATGCTCAGTTACAAGATGAACATTGTAATCATTATAATAACATGTTCAGTTACCAGAGAGAACGACGTTAAAACCCAAGCACTCACTCAGTTACCAGATGAACATTGTAATCATTATATTAGGATGTTCAGTTACAAGATGAACATTGTAATCAATATAATAGCATATTCAGTTACAAAATGAACATTGTAATTATTGTAATGTTATGTTTAGTTACAAGATGAACATTGTTATCAGTATAATAGCATGTTCAGTTACAACGTGAACACTGTAATCATTATAATAGCATGCTCAATTACAAAATGAACATTGTAATCAGTAAAATAGCATGCTCAGTTACAAAATTAACATTGTAATCATTATACTAGTATGCTCAATTACAAGATGAACATTGTAATAATTATAATAGCTTGCTCAAATACAAGATGAGCAAAGTAATTATTTTAATAGCATGCTCAAATAAAAGATAAAAATTGTAATCAGTATAATAGCATGCTCAGTTACAACATGAACATTGTAATCATTATAATAGCATGTTCAGTTACAAGATGAACATTGTAATCAGTATAATAGCATGCTCAGTTACAAAATTAATATTGTAATCATTATAATAGCGTCAACGGTTACAAAATCATCATTGTAATCAATATAATAGCATGCTCAGTTACAAAATTAATATTGCAGTTACTATATTAGCATATTTCATTACAAGATGAACATTGTAATCAGTATTATAGCATATGTAGTTACAAGATGAACATTGTAATCATTATACAAACATCATCAGTGACAAGGTGAACATTGTAATCAGTATAAAAGCATTGTCAGTTGCAAAATGGACATTGTAATCATTACATTAGCATATTAACTTTTAAGATGAATATTGTAATCATTATAATAACATCATAAGTTATAAAAAAAAACATACTATTCATTATATTAGCACGTTCAATTACAAGATGAACATTGTAATCATTATAAAAGCATGTTCAGTTACAAGGTGAACATTGTAATCATTATAAAAACATGCTCAGTTACAAGATGAACATTTAAATCATTATAATAGCATGTTCAGTTACAAGGTGGACATTTTAATCAGTATAAAAGCATGCTCAGTTGCAAAATGGACATTGTAATCATTACATTAGCATATTCAGTTACAAGATGAATATTGTAACATTATAATAACATCATCAGTTACAAAATGAACATTGTATTCATTATATTAGAACGTTCAATTACAAGATGAACATTGTAATCATTATAGTATCATGCTCAGTTGCAAGATGAAGATTGTAATCGACATAATAGCATGTTCAGTTACAAGATGAACATTGTAATCATTGTAATAGCATGTTCACTTACAAAGTGAACATTGTAAACCTTATAATTGTATGTTCAGTTACAAGATGAACATTGTAATTATTATAAAAACATCATCAGTTGCAAGGTGAACATTGTAATTAGAATACAAGCATGCTCAGTTGCAAAATGGACATTGTAATCATTACAATAGCATATTCAGGTACAAGATGAACATTGTAATCATTATAATAATGTGCTCAGTTACAAGCTAAACATTGTAATCATTACAATAGCGTGCTCAGTTACAATATGAACATTGTAATCATTATAATAGCATGTTCAGTTACAGGATAAACATTGTAATAATTTAATAGCGTGTTCAGTTACAAAATGAACATTGAAACCATTATAAGAGAATGTTCAGTGCCAAGATAAACATTGCAATTATTATAATAGCATATTCAGTTACAAGATGAACATTATAATAACCTAATACTGTGTTCAGTTACAAAATGAACATTAAAATTGTTATAATAGCACGTTCAGTGACAAGGTGAACATTTAAATCATTATAATAGCATGCTCAGTTACAAGGTGAACATTGTAATCATTATAATAGCGTCAACTGTTACAAAATCATCATTGTAATCAATATAATAGCATGCCTAGTTACAAAATGAATATTGCAATCATTATATTAGCATTTTTCATTACAAGATGAACATTGTAATCATTATTATAGCATATGTATTTATAAGATGAGCATTGTAATCAGTATAAAAGCATGTTCTGTTGCAAAATGAACATTGTAATCATTATTTTAGCATGTTCAGTTACAAGATGAACATTGTAATCATAATAACAGCATGGTCAGTTACAAGATGAACACTGTAATCATTGTAATAGCATGCTCAGTTACAAGATGAACATTGTAATCATTATAATAGCATAATCGGTTACAAGATGAACATTGCAATAACCTAATACCGTGTTCAGTTACAAAATGAACATTAAAACTATTATAATATCACTTTCAATGACATGGTGAACATTGTAATCAGTATAATAGCATGCTCAGTTACAAAATTAACAATGTAATCATTATACTAGTATGCTCAGTTACAAGATGAACATTGTAATCATTATAATAACATGTTCAGTTACCAGAGAGAACGACGTTAAAACCCAAGCACTCACTCAGTTACCAGATGAACATTGTAATCATTATATTAGGATGTTCAGTTACAAGATGAACATTGTAATCAATATAATAGCATATTCAGTTACAAAATGAACATTGTAATTATTGTAATGTTATGTTTAGTTACAAGATGAACATTGTTATCAGTATAATAGCATGTTCAGTTACAACATGAACATTGTAATCATTATTATAGCATGCTCAATTACAAGATGAACATTGTAACCAGTAAAATAGCTTGCTCAAATACAAGATGAGCAATGTAATTATTATAATAGCATGCTCAAGTAAAAGATAAAAATTGTAATCAGTATAATAGCATGCTCAGTTACAAAATGAACATTGTAATCATTATACTAGTATGCCCAGTTACAAGATGAACATTGTTATCAGTATAATAGCATGTTTAGTTACAAGATGAACATTGTAATCATAATAACAGCATGGTCAGTTACAAGATGAACACTGTAATCATTGTAATAGCATGCTCAGTTACAAGATGAACATTGTAATCATTATAATAGCATAATCGGTTACAAGATGAACATTGCAATAACCTAATACCGTGTTCAGTTACAAAATGAACATTAAAACTATTATAATATCACTTTCAATGACATGGTGAACATTGTAATCATTATAATAGCATGTTCAGTTACAAGGTGATTATTGTAATCACTATAATAGCACGTTCAGTTACAAAACACCCTTTGTAATTATTATAATAGCATCTTCAATTACAAGATAAACATTGTAATCATTATATTAGCACGTTTAGTTGAAACGTGAGGATTGTAATTGATATAATAGCATGTTCAGTTACAAGATAAATATTTTAGTTATTGTAATGGCATGTTCATTTACAAGGTGAACATTGTAATCATTATAATAACATGTTTACTTACAAGATGATCATTGTAATCATCATATTAGGACGTTCAGTTACAAGATGAACATTGTAATTATTATAATAGCATGTTCACTTACTAAATCAACATTGTAATTATTATAATATGATGCTTAGTTACCAGATGAACATTGTTATCAGTATAATAGCATGTTCAGTAACAACATAAATATTGTAATCATTATAATAGCATGCTCAATTACAATATGAACATTGCAATCAGTATAATAGCATGCTCAGTTACAAAAATAACAATGTAATCATTATACTAGTATGCTCAGTTACAAGATGAACATTGTAATCATTATAATAACATGTTCAGTTACCAGAGAGAACGACGTTAAAACCCAAGCACTCACTAAGTTACCAGATGAACATTGTAATCATTATATTAGGATGTTTAGTTACAAGATGAACATTGTAATCAATATAATAGCATATTCAGTTACAAAATGAACATTGTAATTATTGTAATGTTATGTTTAGTTACAAGATGAACATTGTTATCAGTATAATAGCACGTTCAGTTACAACATGAACACTGTAATCATTATAATAGCATGCTCAATTACAAGATGAACATTGTAATCAGTAAAATAGCTTGCTCAAATACAAGATGAGCAATGTAATTATTATAATAGCATGCTCAATTAAAAGATAAAAATTGTAATCAGTATAATAGCATGCTCAGTTACAAAATGAACATTGTAATCATTATACTAATATGCCCAGTTACAAGATGAACATTGTTATCAGTATAATAGCATGTTCAGTTACAACATGAACATTGTAATCATTATAATAGCATGTTCAGTTGTAAGATAAACATTGTAATCAGTATATTAGCATGCTCAGTTACAAAATTAATATTGTAATCATTATAATAGCGTCAACGGTTACAAAATCATCATTGTAATCAATATAATAGCATGCTCAGTTACAAAATTAATATTGCAGTTACTATATTAGCATATTTCATTACAAGATGAACATTGTAATCAGTATTATAGCATATGTAGTTACAAGATGAACATTGTAATCATTATAAAAGCATGTTCAGTTACAAGGTGAACATTGTAATCATTATAAGAACATGTTCACTTACAAGATGAACATTGTAATCATTATATTAGGCGTTCAGTTTCAAGATGAACATTGTAATCATTATAATAGCATGTTCAGTTACAAAATGAACATTGTAATTATTATAATATCATGTTTAGTTACAAGATAAACATTGTTATCAGTATAATAGGATGTTCAGTTACAACATAAACATTGTAATCATTATAATAGCATGCTCAATTACAAGATGAACATTGTAATCAGTATAATAGCATGCTCAGTTACAAATTTAACAATGTAATCATTATACTAGTTATGCTCAGTTACAAGATGAACATTGTAATCATTATAATAACATGTTCAGTTACCAGAGAGAACGACGTTAAAACCCAAGCACTCACTCAGTTACCAGATGAACATTGTAATCATTATATTAGGACGTTCAGTTACAAGATGAACATTGTAATTAATATAATAGCATATTCAGTTACAAAATGAACATTGTAATCATTATACTAGTATGCCCAGTTACAAGATGAACATTGTTATCAGTATAATAGCATGTTCAGTTACAACATGAACATTGTAATCATTATAATAGCATGTTCAGTTACAAGATGAACATTGTAATCAGTATAATAGCATGCTCAGTTTCAAAATTAATATTGTAATCATTATACTAGTATGCCCAGTTACAAGATGAACATTGTAATCAGTATAATAGCGTGCTCAGTTACAAGATGAACATTGTAATCATTATAATAGCATGTTCAGTTACCAGATAAACATTGTAAGAATTATTTTTAGAATAAATCGCTTCCAAACTCTGGTATATTCACCTTAGTTTAACTAAACGCCATCATATCGTATTTAAGTTAATTACATGTAATATTGTAATAGGCATGTTCTTAAATCAAGTGGCCCTTTGTTTAGCCTTTTAAAACGGAAACTACAGGTATGCACATTTAAGAGAACTTATGTTTGTCCTTTTTTAAAACCATTTTCTTCATTCCTCAATGAAAAATACATGCATTGTTTCGCACCCCTATTTGCAGCGTACTGGCAATGGGCCAAATGTGTAGAATACGATATCTGTGAAATTAATCTGACTGCAATAAGATCAGAAAATTCGACCCCAATTCTTTGATGGTTTCTCTACGGTTCTTCTATATCGGAACTAGTCTTGCTGACAATGGTAACTGATGCTCGTCGGCAGGTACACGTACGTTAATGAGATCAATAACTTTGTCTCTTTCTTTCAGGACAAATATGTAACTTACTAAACTAACGGTTTTGACAGATAAATGTAACAGCTCTGTGATCTCATCATGTTAGAAATGAAATAAAAAATGCGATATAGACGTACTTGAGCTCCTAATATGTTTTTTCCAGAGTGCTTACGGGGAACTTCGTTTGGATTCTGTGAGGGTTTTGATAGGTCTGTTATATGTTAATTGTGGATTACTGAAAACTCGCACCACTAATATTATATGTACAAACATGTATGCTTAAAGCCTTCCTTTCACTAGGAAATAAAATATCCTGAGTAGGAGCCTTGTCAGGTGGGGTTATGTATGGGAGGACTAAGGTTTGCCTGAAGTGAAAGACATAGGTACAGTAAATGGCGCAGAGACATACATGTCTTTACAGATAAATGTTATCTGATCGTCAGTTGCACAGACTGGCCCGGATAGCACAGTTGGTAGAGCGTCCGCTTCGGGACCGGTAGATCCAGGATCAATCCTTGGTCGAGTCACACCTAAGACTTTAAAAGAGGAAGTTGTAACTTCCTCGTTTGGCGTTTAGCATGAAGGGGATAGTGCAACGACTGGTTGACCCGTTTCAGTATAATGGCTCGGGCGGGGCGGCTTACTTGCCTTCGGTAAGTCGTCTCAGTGATGCAGCACTAAATAAAAGAGCGGTGAAAATCCGTCCTCCTGCAACAAGGAGGCACATTACACGTGCATGCACCCTAATGATTCCTTCGTCGTCATATGACTGAAAAATTGTTGAGTACGACGTTAAACCCCAAGCACTCACTCACTCACTCAGTTGCACAGCGACATACATGTCTATACAGAAAAATGCTATCTGATCGCAGTCAGTGTAAAATTCCTGACGGTGTTTAACTGTGCAGCAGAGATTCAGGATGGTGCTTACTGTGTAGCAGAGTTTCAGGATGGTATTTACTGTGCAGCAGAGATTCAGGATGGTGTTTACGGTGCAACAGAGATTCAGTATGGTGTTAATTGATTTAATCAACGATTCAGGAAAAACACAGTGATCCAGGTTTAGAAGCTGCCTGACTTCAAGGTTATATTAATATCTTGAAGTAATGATACTTCGTTGCTTGAAACCATTTAAACATCCGAATTCCACTGACTCTGTCAACACGCTGGATGAAAGAATAAATTGGAGTGAAATCAGTTAGAGAAACACATGATTTTCTATCGGCCTCCACAACGTTTTACATTTTACTTACTTATTTAATTTTTGTTTGAGGAGGGGCCTCAGTTACCGAGGGGGTTCAGCACGCCATCGCCCCTGCAATGGGCTTCCAACCGATGCGGTCGCTGTGAGTTCAAGTCCAGCTCAGGCTGGCTTCCTCTTTTTGCCGTCCATGAGGAGGTCTTCTGGCAACCTGCGGGTAGTCGTGGGTTTCCCCCAGTACACCAAATAAATAAATAAATAATGTTACCGACCCAAACTGTCTGTATTTTAAAGAGATGGCTTGTTCGAAATACACGACAGTTTAGCCGCACAAAAACGTAACCAAAACCAGCAGATTTTATTTTTTAACAATTTATTACACTTAACAGGAACAGATAACAAGACTTTTACAAGAGCTAAAATACTTAAGTTTAACAAGAAATGATAGCAATATCTATACAAATACTAAAGTACTTACACAATGCTGAAAAATGCACAGAGGCAATATTTACAAGAGCGAAAGTCCACAGTATAACTGAGTGTATGACGACATATACACAAAATTCCACAGACAGGGTCCGTGTACTAAATAAGCACTGTGTACACAAGAGCACAAATTAAGTTTGAAGCCTTTCTTGCTAAACTAGATAGCGTTTTAGATCTCTTGAAATGACACCTGAAAGGTGTGATTCAATTGTTGTGTAACAGTAATCACCGAATAACTGGATGATTGGGTTTGACGTCACATTGTAATGCAAGTATAAAAGAAAATCTGTAATCCCCACATGGAACACTGGGGTTAGAGCTGATTTCCTAGCTGGCACCATCTTTTAAGTGCCAATATTGAGAAATGCCTTCTATTTCTTCTCAACGATCAACGGTACAAAGATGCAGTTTGGACCTAATACACGCTAAAATGCTCATCTTATCCCCACACATTATCCAGACTAAATCTTTCATTTTTCCCTTCAGCTGAAATAGACTAAATCCAGTTAAAGAGACTCGTGTTTTATAATAGCATGCTCAGTTACAAGATAAACATTACAATCATTATATTAGCATGCTCAGTTACAAGGTGAACATTGTAATCATTATATGAGGACGCTCAGTTACAAGGTAAACATTGTAATAACTATAAAAGAAAGCTCAGTTACAAGATGAAAATTGTAATCATAATAGCATGTTCAGTTACAAGATGAACATTGTAATCATTATAATAGCATTGTAATCATTATAAAAACATGTCCAATTACAAAATGAACATTGTAATAGTTATAATAGCATGTTCAGTTACGAAGTGAACATTGTAATCATTATAATAGCATGCTCAGTTGCAAGATAAACATTGTAATCATTATAACATCATTTTCAGTTACAAGATGAAGATTGTAATCATTAAAATAACATCATCAGTTACAAAATGAACATTGTATTCATTATATTAGCACGTTCAATTACAAGATGAACATTGTAATCATTATAATAATGTGCTCAGTTACAAGGTGAACATTGTAATCATTACAATAGCGTGCTCAGTTACAAGAAAAACATTGTAATCATTATAAAAACATGCCCAGTTACAAGATGAACATTGTAATAGTTATAATAGCATGTTCAGTTACGAAGTAAACATTGCAATCATTGTAATAGCATGTTTAGTTACAAAGTGAACATTGTAATCCTTATAATTGCATGTTCAGTTACAAGATGAACATTGTAATCATTATAAAAACATAATCAGTTGCAAGGTGAACATTGTAATCAGTATACAAGCATGCTCAGTTGCAAAATGGACATTGTAATCATTACAATAGCATTGTTAGTTACAAGATGAAAATTGTAATCATTATAATAACATCATCAGTTACAAAATAAACATTGTATTCATTATATTAGCACGTTCAATTACAAGATAAATATTGTAATCATTATAAAAGCATGATCAGTTACAAGGTGAACATTGTAAGCAATATAAAAACATGCTCAGTTACAAGATGAACATTGAAATCATTATAATAGCATGTTCAGTTACAAGGTGGAGAATGTATAAAAGCATGCTTCAGTTGCAAAATGGACATTGTAATAATTACATTAGCATATTCAGTTACAAGATGAATATTGTAATCATTATAATAACATCATCAGTTACAAAATGAACATTGTATTCATTATATTAGCACGTTCAATTACAAGATGAACATTGTAATCATTATAATATCATGCTCAGTTGCAAGATGAAGATTGTAATCGACATAAAAGCATGTTTAGTTACAAGATCAACATTGTAATCATTGTATTAGCATGTCCAGTTACATAGTGAACATTGTAATCCTTATAATTACATGTTCAGTTACAAGATGAACATTGTAATTTTTATAAAAACATCATCAGTTGCAAGGTGAACATTGTAATCATTTTAAAAACATGCTCAGTTACAAGATGAACATTGAAATCATTATAATAGCATGTTCATTTACAAGGTGGACATTGTAATCAGTATAAAAGCATGCTCAATTGCTCAGTTGCAAAATGGACATTATAATCATTACATTAGCATATTCAGTTACAAGATGAATATTTTAATTATTATAATAACATCATCAGTTACAAAATGAACATTGTATTCATTATATTAGCACGTTCAATTACAAGATGAACATTGTAATCATTATAAAAACATGTTCAGTTACAAGATGAACATTGTAATCAGTATGAAAGCATGCTTAGTTGCAAAATGGACATTGTAATCATTACATTAGCATATTCAGTTACAAGATGAATATTTTAATCATTATAATAACATCATCAGTTACAAAATGAACATTGTATTCATTATATTAGCACGTTCAATTACAAGATGAACATTATAATCATTATAAAAACATCATCAGTTGCAAGGTGAACATTGTAATCAGTATACAAGCATGCTCAGTTGCAAAATGGACATTGTAATCATCACAATAGCATATTTAGTTACAAGATGAACATTGTAATCAATATAATAATGTGCTCAGTTACAAGGTAAACGTTGTAATCATTACAAAAGCGTTCTCAGGTACAAGATGAACATTGTAATCATTATAAAAACATGCCCAGTTACAAGATGAACATTGTAATAGTTAAAATGGCATGTTCAGTTACGAAGAGAACATTGTAATCATTATAAAAGCATGCTCAGTTGCAAGATAAACATTGTAATCATTATAATTTCATTTTCAGTTACAAGATGAAGATTGTAATCATTGTAATAGCATGTTCAGTTACAAAGTAAACATTGTAATCATTATAATAGCGTCAACGGTTACAAAATCATCATTGTAATCAATATAATAGCATGCCTAGTTACAAAATGAATATTGCAATTATTATATTAGCATATTTCATTACAAGATGAACATTGTAATCACTATTATAGCATATGTAACATTGTAATCATTATAAAAACATCATCAGTTACAAGGTGAAAATTGTAATCATTATAAAAACATGCTCAGTTACAAGATGAACATTGTAATCTTTATATTAGCATGTTTAGTTACAAGGTGGACATTGTAATCAGTATAAAAGCATGCTCAGTTGCAAAATGGACATTGTAATCATTACATTAGCATATTCAGTTACAAGATGAATACTGTAATCATTATAATAACATCATCAGTTACAAAATGAACATTGTATACATTATATTAGCACGTTCAATTACAAGATGAACATTGTAGTAGTTATAATAGCATGTTCAGTTACGAAGTGAACATTTTTTAATCATTATAATAGCATGCTCAGTTGCAAGATAAACATTGTAATCATTATAATATCATTTTCAGTTACAAGATCAAAATTGTAATCGACATAATAGCATGTTCAGTTTCAAGATGAACATTGTAATCATTCAAATAGCATGTTCAGTTACAAGATGAACATTGTAAACAGTATAATAAAGTGCTCTTTTACAAAATGAACATTGTCATCATTATAATAGCATGCTAAGTTACAAAATGAACATTGTAATCATTATAAAAACATCATTAGTTACAAGGTGAACATTGTAATCAGTATAAAAGCTTGCTCAGTTGCAAAATGGACATTGTAATCATTACATTTGCATATTCAATTACAAGGTGAACATTGTAATCATTTTAATAGCGTCAACGGTTACAAGATAAACATTGTAATAGTTAAAATAGCATGCTCAGTTACAAAATTAACATTGTAATGATTACAATAGCATATTCAGTTACAAGATGAACATTGTAAGAAATATTTTTAGAATAAATCGCTTCCAAACTCTGGTATATTCACCTTAGTTTAACTAAACGCCATCATATCGTATTTATGTTATTTACATGTAATATTGTAATAGGCATGTTCTTAAGTCAAGTGGCCCTTTGTTATACTGTTTAGCCTTTCAAAACGAAAACTACAGGTATGCATATTTAAGAGATGCTATTATACTAATTACAATGATCACCTTGTAACAGAGCATACTAGCATAATGGTTACAATGTTAATTTTGTAACTGAGGATGTTATTATACTGATTACAATGTTCATCTTGTAACAGGGCATACTAGTATAATGATTACAATATTAATTTTTTAATTGAGCATGCTATTTTACTGACTACAATTCTCATCTTGTAATTAAGCATGCTATTATAATGATTACATTGCTCATCTTGTATTTGAGCATGCTTTTATACTGATTACATTGTTGATCTTGTAATTGAGCATGCTATTATAATGATTACAATGTTTATGTTGTAACTGAACATGCTATTATACTGATAACAATGTTCATCTTGTAACTAAGCATTATATTATAATAATTACAATGTTCATTTTGTAACTGAACATGCTATTTTAATAATTCCAATGTTCATTTTGTAACTGAAAGTCCTAATATAATGATTACAATGTTCATCTTGTAAGCGAACATGTTATTATAATGATTACAATGTTCATCTTGTAAATGAACATGCTATTACAATTATTACAATATTTATCTTGTAACTGAACATGCTATTATATCGATTACAGTCCTCACTTTGTAACTGATTAAGCTAATATAATGATTAGAATGTTTATCGGGTAACTGAAGATGCAATTATAATAATTACAAAGGTTGTCTTGTAACTGAACATGTTATTATAGTGATTACAATAATGACCTTGTAACTGAACTTGCTATTATAATGATTACAATGTTCACCTTGTCACTAAACGTGATATAATAATTTTAATGTTCATTTTGTAACTGAACACGGTATTAGGTTATTGCAATTTTCATCCTGTAACCGAATATGCTATTATAATGATTACAATGTTCATCTTGTAATTGAGCATGCTGTTTTAATGATTACAATGTTCATCTTGTAAATGATCATGCTAATATAATTAATACAATGTTCATTTTGCAACTGAACATTCTTTTATACTGATTACAATGTTCATCTTGTAACTACATATGCTATAGTAATGGTTACAATGTTCAACATGTAATGAGATTTGCTAATATAATGATTGCAATATTTATTTTGTAACTCAGCATGCCAACATATTGATTACAATGATGATTTTGTAACCGTTGATGCTATTATAATGATTACAATGTTCAACTTGTAACTAAAAGTGCTATTATAATAAGTTTAATGTTCATTTTGTAACTGAACACGGTATTAGGTTATTATAATGTTCATCTTCTAACTGAATATGCTATTATAATGATTACAATGTTCATCTTGCCACTGAACATTCTATTATAATGATTTTAATGTTCATTTTGTAACTGAACACGCTATTAAATTATTACAATGTTCACCTTGTAACCGAACATGCCATTATAATGATTAAAATATTGATTACAATGATGATTTTGTAACCGTTGACGCTATTATAATGATGACAATGTTCATTTTGTAAATGGGCACGCTATTATACTGTTTACAATGTTTATCTTGTAACTGAGCATGCTGTTATAATGATTACAATGTTCATTTTGTAACTAAACATGCAATTATATTGATTACAATGTTCACACTGTAACTGAACATGCTATTATGTCGATTACAATCCTCATCTTGTAACTGAAAATGATATAATAATGATTACAATGTTTATCTTGCAACTGAGCATGACATTATAATTATTACAATGTTCACTTCGTAACTGAACATGTTATTATAACTATTACTTTGTTTATCTTGTAACTGGGCATGTTTTTATAATGATTACAATGTTCATCTTGTAACTGAGCACGCTATTGTAATGATTAGAATGTTCACCTTGTAACTGAACATGCTATTATAATGATTACAATGTTCATTGAACGTGCTAATATAATGAATACAATGTTCATTTTGTAACTGATGATGTTATTATAATGATTACAATTTTCATCTTGTAACTGAGCTTTCTATTATAATGATTACAATGTATACTTTGTAACTGAGCGTGCTAATATAAAGGTTACAATCTTCACCTTGTAACTGAGCATATTATTATAATGATTACAATGTTCATCTTGTAACTGAGCATACTTAGTATAATGATTACAATGTTCATCTTCCAAATGAACGTGCTAATGTAATGATTACAATGTTCACCTTGTAACTGAGCATGCTAATATAATGATTACAATGTTTATCTTGTAACTGAGCATGCTATTATAAAACACGAGTCTCTTTAACTGGATTTAGTCTATTTTAGCTGAGGGGAAAAATGAAAGATTTAGTCTGGATAATGTGTGGGGATAAGATGAGCTTTTTAGCGTGTATTTGTGCCAAACTGCATCTTTGTACCGTTGATCGTTGAGTAGAAATAGAAGGCATTTCTCAATATTGGCACTTAAAAGATGGTGCCAGCTAGGAAATCAGCTCTAACCCCAGTGTTCCATGTGGGATTACAGAGAACACTTGGTCCCGCAGCTTTTATGATCGTTTCTCTTTTCAGTCATTATAGCAAGGTTTCTCAACAATCGACAAAAATAAATGAAAATAAATCAGCAGAGAACTATTTGCAATCCGTGGTATCCCGTGCCTTGACAGGTGTAAGGCAACCTGATTTTTAAGTGACACCGCACATTGATTGCTTTTAACCTTTGAATCTTTCTTTCATACTTGCATTACAATGTGATGTCAAACCCAATCATCCAGTCATTTGGTAATTACTGTTACACAACAATTGAATCAAACCTTTCAGGTGTCATTTCAAGAGATCTAAAACGCTATCTAGTTAGCAACAAAGGCTTCAAAGGCTTAATTTGTGCTCTTGTGTACACAGTGCTTATTAGTACACGGACCCTGTCTGTGGAATTTTGTGTATATGTCGTCATACACTCAGTTATACTGTGGACTTTCCCTCTTGTAAATATTGCCTCTGTGCATTTTTCAGCATTGTGTAAGTACTTTAGTATTTGTATATTGCTATCATTTCTTGTCAAAACAAGTATTTTAGCGCTTGTAAAAGTCTTGTTATCTGTTCCTGTTAAATGTAATAAATTGTTGAAAAATAAAATCTGCTGGTATTGGTTACTTTTTTGTGCGGCTAAACTGTCGTGTATTTCGAACAAGCCATCTCTTTATAATACAGACAGTTTGGGTCGTAACATTATTTATTTATTTATTTGGTGTACTGGGGGAAATCCACGACTACCCGCAGGTTGCCAGAAGACCTCCTCATGGACGGCAAAAAAAGGAAGCCAGCCTGAGCTGGACTTGAACTCACAGCGACCGCATCGGTTGGAAGCCCATTGCAGGGCGATGGCGTGCTGACCCCCTCGGTAACTGAGGCCCTCCTCAAACAAAAATTAAATAAGTAAGTAAAATGTAAAACGTTGTGAGGCCGATAGAAAATCATTTGTTTCTCTAACTGATTTCACTCCAATTTATTCTTTCATCCAGCGTGTTGACAGAGTCAGTGGAATTCGGATGTTTAAATGGTTTCAAGCAACGAAGTATCATTACTTCAAGATATTAATATAACCTGAAGTCAGGCAGCTTCTAAACCTGGATCACTGTGTTTTCCTGAATCGTTGATTAAATCAATTAACACCATACTGAATCTCTGTTGCACCGTAAACACCATCCTGAATCTCTGCTGCACAGTAAACACCGTCAGGAATTTTACACTGACTGCGATCAGATAGCATTTTTCTGTATAGGCAGAAAGCAGACACAGCAGACAGTTGCTGTGCAACTGAGTGAGTGAGTGAGTGCTTGGGGTTTAACGTCGTACTCAACAATTTTTCAGTCATATGACGACGAAGGAATCATTAGGGTGCATGCACGTTTAATGTGCCTCCTTGTTGCAGGACGGATTTTCACCGCTCTTTTATTTAGTGCTGCATCACTGAGACGACTTACCGAAGGCAAGTAAGCCGCCCCGCCCGAGCCATTATACTGAAACGGGTCAACCAGTCGTTGCACTATCCCCCTTCATGCTGAACGCCAAACGAGGAAGTCACAACTTCCTCTTTTAAAGTCTTAGATGTGACTCGACCAAGGATTGATCCTGGATCTACCGGTCCCGAAGCGGACGCTCTACCAACTGTGCTATCCGGGCCGGTCTGTGCAACTGACGATCAGATAACATTTATCTGTAAAGACATGTATGTCTCTGCGCCATTTACTGTACCTTTGTTTTTCACTTCAGGCAAACCTTAGTCCTCCCATACATAACCCCACCTGACAAGGCTCCTACTCAGGCTATTTTATTTCCTAGTGAAAGGAAGGCTTTAAGCATACATGTTTGTATATATAATGTTAGTGGAGCGAGTTTTCAGTAATACACAATTAACGTATAACAGACCTATCAAAACCCTCACAGAATCCAAACGAAGTCCACCGTAAGCACTCTGGAAAAAACATATTAGGAGCTCAAGTACGTCTATATCGCATTTTTTATTTCATTTCTAACATGATGAGATCACAGAGCTGTTACATTTATCTGTCAAAACCGTTAGTTTAATAAGTTACATATTTGTCCTGAAAGAAAGAGACAAAGTTATTGATCTCATTAACGTACGTGTACCTGCCGACGAGCATCAGTTACCATTGTCAGCAAGACTAGTCCCGATATAGAAGAACCGTAGAGAAAACCATAAAAGAATTGGGGTCGAATTTTCTGATTTTATTGCAGTCAGATTAATTTCACAGATATCGTATTCTACACATTTGGCCCATTGCCAGAACGCTGCAAATAGGGGTGCGAAACAATGCATGTATTTTTCATTGAGGAATGAAGAAAATGGTTTTAAAAAAGGACAAACTTAAGTTCTCTTAAATATGCATACCTGTAGTTTCCGTTTTGAAAGGCTAAACAGTCTAACAAAGGGCCATTTGATTTAAGAACATGCCTATTACAATATTACATGTAATTAACATAAATACGATATGATGGCGTTTAGTTAAACTAAGGTGAATATACCAGAGTTTGGAAGCGATTTATTCTAAAAATAATTCTTACAATGTTCATCTGGTAACTGAACATGCTATTATAATGATTACATTGCTCATCTTGTAACTGAGCATACTAGTGTAATAATTAAAATATTAATTTTGTAACTGAGCATGCTATTATACTGATTACAATGTTCATCTTGTAACTGGGCATACTAGTGTAATAATTAAAATATTAATTTTGTAACTGAGCATGCTATTATACTGATTACAATGTTCATCTTGTAACTGAACATGCTATTATAATGATTACAATGTTAATGTTGTAACTGAGCATGCTATTATACGAATTACAATCTTCATCTTGTAATTAACCATGCTATTATAATGATTACATTGCTCATCTTGTAACTGAATATGCTATTGCAATTATTACAATGTCCATTTCGCAACTGAGCATGCTTGTACACTGATTACAATGTTCACCTTGCAACTGATGATGTTTTTATAATGATTACAATGTTCATCTTGTAACTGAACATGCTATTACAATGATTACAATGTTCATCTTGTAACTGAACATGCTATTATGTCGATTACAATCTTCATCTTGCAACTGAACATGATATTATAATGATTACAATGTTCATCTTGTAATTGAACGTGCTAATATAATGAATACAATGTTCATTTTGTAACTGATGATGTTATTATAATGATTACAATATTCATCTTGTAACTGAATATGCTTATGTAATGATTACAATGTCCATTTTGCAACTGAGCATGCTTTTATATTTACAATGTCCACCTTGTAACTGAACATGCTATTATAAAGATTACAATGTTCACCTTGTAACTGAACATGCTTTTATAATGATTACAATGTTTACTTTGTAACTGATGTTGTTATTATAATGATTACAACATTCATCTTGTAAGTGAATATGCTAATGTAATGATTACAATGTCCATTTTGCAAATGAGCATGCTTGTATACTGATTACAATGTTCACTTTGCAACTGATGATGTTTTTATAATGATTACAATGTTCATCTTGTAACTGAACATGCTATTATGTCGATTACAATCTTCATCTTGCAACTGAGCATGTTTTTCAAATGATTACTATGTTCACGTTGTAACTGAACATGCTTTTATAATCATTACAATGTTTATCTTGTAAGTCAACGAGCTAATATAATGAATACAATGCTTATGTTGTAAATAATGATGTTATTATAATGATTACAATATTCATCTTGTAAGTGAATATGCTAATGTAATGATTACAATGTCCATTTTGCAACTGAGCATGCTTGTATACTGATTACAATGTTCACCTTGAAACTGTTTACATTTTATAATGATTACAATGTTCATCTTGTAACTGAACATGATATTATAATGATTACAATCTTCATCCTGTAATTGAACGTGCTAATATAATGAATACAATGTTTACTTTGTAACTGATGATGTTATTATAATGATTACAATATTCATCTTGTAAGTGAATATGCTAATGTAATGATTACAATGTTTATCTTGCAACTGAGCATGCTTGTATACTGATTACATTTTTCACTTTGCAACTGATGATGTTTTTATAATGATTACAATGTTCACTTTGAAAGTGAACATGCAATTATAAGGAATACAATGTTCACTTTGTAACTGAACATGCTTTTACAATGATTACATAGTTCACCTTGTAACTGAGCACATTATTATAATAATTACAATGTTCATCTTGTAAGTGAATATGCTAATGTAATGATTACAATATCCATTTTGCAACTGAGCATGTTTTTATAATGATTACAATGTTCATCTTGTAACTACATATGCTATAATAATGATTACAATGTTCATCTTGTAATGAAATATGCTAATATAATGATTGCAATATTCATTTTGTAACTGAGCATGCTATTATATTGATTACAATGGTGATTTTGTAACCGTTGACGCTATTATAATGATTACAATGTTTACTTTGTAACTGAACATGCTATTACAATGATTACAATGTTCATCTTGTAACTGAACATGCTATTATGTCGATTACAGTCTTCATCTTGTAACTGAAAATGATATTTTAATGATTACAATGTTTATCTTGCAACTGAGCATGCTATTATAATGATTGCAATGTTCACTTCGTAACTGATCATGCTTTTTTAACTATTACAATGTTCATCTTGTAACTGGGCATGTTTTTATAATGATTACAATGTTCATCTTGTAACTGAGCACGCTATTGTAATGATTACAATGTTCACCTTGTAACTGAGCACATGATTATAATGATTACAATGTTCATCTTGTAACTGAATATGCTATTGTAATGATTACAATGTCCATTTTGCAACTGAGCATCCTGGTATACTCATTACAATGTTCACCTTGCAACTGATGATGTTTTTATAATGATTACAATGTTCATCTTGTAACTGAACATGCAATTATAAGGATTACAATGTTCACTTTGTAACTTAACATGCTATTATGTCGATTACAATCTTCATCTTGTATGTATGTCGCTGTGCAACTGAGTGAGTGAGTGCTTGGGGTTTAACGTCGTATCTAAACAATTTTTCAGTCATATGACGACGAAGGAATCATTAGGGTGCATGCACGTGTAATGTGCCTCCTTGTTGCAGGACGGATTTTCACCGCTCTTTTATTTAGTGCTGCATCACTGAGACGACTTACCGAAGGCAAGTAAGCCGCCCCGCCCGAGCCATTATGCTGAAACGGGTCAACCAGTCGTTGCACTATACCCTTCATGCTGAACGCCAAACGAGGAAGTTACAACTTCCTCTTTTAAAGTCTTAGGTGTGACTCGACCAAGGATTGATCCTGGATCTACCGGTCCCGAAGCGGACGCTCTACCAACTGTGCTATCCGGGCCGGTCTGTGCAACTGACGATCAGATAACATTTATCTGTAAAGACATGTATGTCTCTGCGCCATTTACTGTACCTATGTCTTTCACTTCAGGCAAACCTTAGTCCTCCCATACATAACCCCACCTGACAAGGCTCCTACTCAGGCTATTTTATTTCCTAGTGAAAGGAAGGCTTTAAGCAAACATGTTTGTACATATAATATTAGTGGAGCGAGTTTTCAGTAATACACAATTAACATATAACAGACCTATCAAAACCCTCACAGAATCCAAACGAAGTCCACCGTAAGCACTCTGGAAAAAACATATTAGGAGCTCAAGTACGTCTATATCGCATTTGTTATTTCATTTCTAACATGATGAGATCACAGAGCTGTAACATTTATCTGTCAAAACCGTTAGTTTAATAAGTTACATATTTGTCCTGAAAGAAAGAGACAAAGTTATTGATCTCATTAACGTACGTGTACCTGCCGACGAGCATCAGTTACCATTGTCAGCAAGACTAGTCCCGATATAGAAGAACCGTAGAGAAAACCATCAAAGAATTGGGGTTGAGTTTTCTGATTTTATTGCAGTCAGATTAATTTCACAGATATCGTATTCTACACATTTGGCCCATTGCCAGTACGCTGCAAATAGGGGTGCAAAACAATGCATGTATTTTTCATTGAGGAATGAAGAAAATGGTTTCAAAAAAGGACAAACTTAAGTTCTCTTAAATATGCATACCTGTAGTTTCCGTTTTGAAAGGCTAAACAGTCTAACAAAGGGGCATTTGACTTAAGAATATGCCTATTACAATATTACATGTAATTAACATAAATACGATATGATGGCGTTTAGTTAAACTAAGGTGAATATACCAGAGTTTGGAAGCAATTTATTCTAAAAATAATTCTTACAATGTTCATCTGGTAACTGAACATGCTATTATAATGATTACATTGCTCATCTTGTAACTGAGCACGCTATTATACTGATTACAATGTTCATCTTGTAACTGAACATGCAATTATAAGGATTACAATGTTCACTTTGTAACTGATCATGCTATTACAATGATTACAATGTTCATCTTGTAACTACATATGCTATAATAATGATTACAATGTTCATCTTGTAACTACATATGCTAATATAATAATTGCAATATTCCTTTTGTAACTGAGCATGCTATTATATTGATTACAATGGTGATTTTGTAACCGTTGACGCTATTATAATGATTACAATGTTTACTTTGTAACTGAACATGCTCTTACAATGATTACAATGTTCATCTTGTAACTGAACATGCTATTATGTCGATTACAATCTTCATCTTGTAACTAAAAATGATATTATAATGATTACAATGTTTATCTTGCAACTGAGCATGCTATTATAATGATTACATTGCTCATCTTGTATTTGAGCATGCTATTTTAACTATTACAATGTTCATCTTGTAACTGATGATGTTTTTATAATGATTACAATGGTGATTTTGTAACCGTTGACGCTATTATAATGATTACAATGTTTACTTTGTAACTGAACATGCTATTACAATGATTACAATGTTCATCTTGTAACTGGGCATACTAGTGTAATAATTAAAATATTAATTTTGTAACTGAGCTTTCTATTATACTGATTACAATGTTCATCTTGTAACTGAACATGCTATTATAATGATTACAATGTTCATGTTGTAACTGAGCATGCTATTATACGAATTACAATTTTCATCTTGTAATTGAGCATGTTATTATAATGATTACATTGCTCATCTTGTATTTGAGCATGCTATTTTAACTATTACAATGTTCATCTTGTAACTGGGCATGTTTTTATAATGATTACAATGTTCACCTTTTAACTGAGCACGCTATTGTAATGATTTCAATGTTCTCCTTGTAACTGAGCACATTATTATAATGATTGCAATGTTCATCTTGTAACTGAATATGCTATTGCAATGATTACAATGTCCATTTTGCAACTGAGCATGCTTGTATACTGATTACAATGTTCACCTAGGAAGTGATGATGTTTTTATAATGATTACAACGTTCATCTTGTAACTGAACATGCAATTATAAGGATTACAATGTTCACTTTGTAACTGAACATGCTATTACAATAATTACAATGTTCATCTTGTAACTGAACATGCTATTATGTCGATTACAATCTTTATCTTGCAACTGAGCATGTTATTATAATGATTACAATGTTCATCTTGTAATTGAACGTGCTAATATATTGAATACAATGTTCATTTTGTAACTGATGATGTTATTATAATGATTACAATATTCATCTTGTAACTAAATATGCTTATGTAATGATTACAATGTCCATTTTGCAACTGAGCATGCTTTTATACTTACAATGTCCACCTTGTAACTGAACATGCTATTATAATGATTAGAATGTCCATCTTGTAACTGAGCATGTTTTTGTAAAGATTACAATGTTCACCTTGTAACTGAACATGCTTTTATAATGATTACAATGTTCATCTTGTAATTGAACGTGCTAATATAATGAATACAATGTTTACTTTGTAACTGATGATGTTATTATAATGATTACAATATTCATCTTGTAAGTGAATATGCTAATGTAATGATTACAGTGTTTATCTTGCAACTGAGCATGCTTGTATACTGATTACAATGTTCACCTTGCAACTGATGATGTTTTTATAATGATTACAATGTTCATCTTATAACTGAACATGCTATTATGTCGATTACAATCTTCATCTTGCAACTGAGCATGTTTTTAAAATGATTACTATGTTCACCTTGTAACTGAACATGCTTTTATTATGATTACAATGTTTATCTTGTAAGTGATCGAGCTAATATAATGAATACAATGCTTATGTTGTAACTGATGATGTTATTATAATGATTACAATGTTCATCTTGTAACTACATATGCTATAATAATGATTACAATGTTCATCTTGTAACTACATATGCTAATATAATAATTGCAATATTCATTTTGTAACTGAGCATGCTATTATATTGATTACAATGGTGATTTTGTAACCGTTTACGCTATTATAATGATTACAATGTTTACTTTGTAACTGAACATGCTATTACAATGATTACAATGTTCATCTTGTAACTGAACATGCTATTATGTCGATTACAATCTTTATCTTGCAACTGAGCATGATATTATAATGATTACAATGTTCATCTTGTAATTGAACGTGCTAATATAATGAATACAATGTTCATTTTGTAACTGATGATGTTTATATAATGATTACAATATTCATCTTGTAACTAAATATGCTTATGTAATGATTACAATGTCCATTTTGCAACTGAGCATGCTTTTATACTTACAATGTCCACCTTGTAACTGAACATGCTATTATAATGATTAGAATGTTCATCTTGTAACTGAGCATGTTTTTATAAAGATTACAATGTTCACCTTGTAACTGAACATGCTTTTATAATGATTACAATGTTCATCTTGTAATTAAACGTGCTAATATAATGAATACAATGTTTACTTTGTAACTAATGATGTTATTATAATGATTACAATATTTATCTTGTAAGTGAATATGCTAATGTAATGATTACAATGTTTATCTTGCAACTGAGCATGCTTGTATACTGATTACAATGTTCACCTTGCAACTGATAATGTTTTTATAATGATTACAATGTTCATCTTATAACTAAACATGCTATTATGTCGATTACAATCTTCATCTTGCAACTGAGCATGTTTTTGTAAAGATTACAATGTTCACCTTGTAACTGAACATGCTTTTATAATGATTACAATGTTTATCTTGTAAGTGAACGAGCTAATATAATGAATACAATGTTTACATTGTAACTGATGATGTTATTATAATAATTACAATATTCATCTTGTAAGTGAATATGCTAATGTAATGATTACAATGTCCATTTTGCAACTGAGCATGCTTGTATACTGATTACAATGTTCACCTTGTAACTGTTTATGTCTTTATAATGATTACAATGTTCATCTTGTAACTGAACATGCAATTATAAGGATTACAATATTCACTTTGTAACTGAACATGCTATTACAATGATTACATGGTTCACCTTGTAACTGAGCGCATTATTATAATGATTACAATGTTCATCTTGTAACTGAATATGCTATTGTAATGATTACAATGTCCATTTTGCAACTGAGCATGCTTATATACTGATTACAATGTTCACCTTGCAACTGATGATGTTTTTATAATGATTACAATGGTGATTTTGTAACCGTTGACGCTATTATAATGATTACAATGTTTACTTTGTAACTGAACATGCTATTACAATGATTACAATGTTCATCTTGTAACTGGGCATACTAGTGTAATAATTAAAATATTAATTTTGTAACTGAGCTTTCTATTATACTGATTACAATGTTCATCTTGTAACTGAACATGCTATTATAATGATTACAATGTTCATGTTGTAACTGAGCATGCTATTATACGAATTACAATTTTCATCTTGTAATTGAGCATGCTATTATAATGATTACATTGCTCATCTTGTATTTGAGCATGCTATTTTAACTATTACAATGTTCATCTTGTAACTGGGCATGTTTTTATAATGATTACAATGTTCACCTTTTAACTGAGCACGCTATTGTAATGATTTCAATGTTCTCCTTGTAACTGAGCACATTATTATAATGATTGCATTGTTCATCTTGTAACTGAATATGCTATTGCAATGATTACAATGTCCATTTTGCAACTGAGCATGCTTGTATACTGATTACAATGTTCACCTAGGAACTGATGATGTTTTTATAATGATTACAACGTTCATCTTGTAACTGAACATGCAATTATAAGGATTACAATGTTCACTTTGTAACTGAACATGCTATTACAATGATTACAATGTTCATCTTGTAACTGAACATGCTATTATGTCGATTACAATCTTTATCTTGCAACTCAGCATGTTATTATAATGATTACAATGTTCATCTTGTAATTGAACGTGCTAATATATTGAATACAATGTTCATTTTGTAACTGATGATGTTATTATAATGATTACAATATTTATCTTGTAACTAAATATGCTTATGTAATGATTACAATGTCCATTTTGCAACTGAGCATGCTTTTATACTTACAATGTCCACCTTGTAACTGAACATGCTATTATAATGATTAGAATGTTCATCTTGTAACTGAGCATGTTTTTATAAAGATTACAATGTTCACCTTGTAACTGAACATGCTTTTATAATGATTACAATGTTCATCTTGTAATTGAACGTGCTAATATAATGAATACAATGTTTACTTTGTAACTGATGATGTTATTATAATGATTACAATATTCATCTTGTAAGTGAATATGCTAATGTAATGATTACAATGTTTATCTTACAACTGAGCATGCTTGTATACTGATTACAATGTTCACCTTGCAACTGATGATGTTTTTATAATGATTACAATGTTCATCTTATAACTGAACATGCTATTATGTCGATTACAATCTTCATCTTGCAACTGAGCATGTTTTTAAAATGATTACTATGTTCACCTTGTAACTGAACATGCTTTTATAATGATTACAATGTCTATCTTGTAAGTGAACGAGCTAATATAATGAATACAATGCTTATGTTGTAACTGATGATGTTATTATAATGATTACAATATTCATCTTGTAAGTGAATATGCTAATAAAATGATTACAATGTCCATTTTGCAACTGAGCATGCTTGTACACTGATTACAATGTTCACCTTGTAACTGTTTGTGTTTTTATAATGACTACAATGTTCATCTTATAACTGAACATGCAATTATAAGGATTACAATGTTCACTTTGTAACTGAACATGCTATTACAATGATTACATTGTTCACCTTGTAACTGAGCGCATTATTATAATGATTACAATGTTCATCTTGTAACTGAATATGCTATTGTAATGATTACAATGTCCATTTTGCAACTAAGCATGCTTGTTTACTGATTACAATGTTCACCTTGCAACTGATGATGTTTTTATAATGATTACAATGTTCACTTTGTAACTGAACATGCTATTACAATGATTACAATGTTCATCTTGTAACTGAACATGCTATTATGTCGATTACAATCTTCATCTTGCAACTGAGCATGATGTTATAATGATTACAATGTTTATCTTGTAATTGAACGTGCTAATATAATGAATACATTGTTCATTTTGTAACTGATGATGTTATTATAATGATTACAATATTCATCTTGTAACTGAATATGCTTATGTAATGATTACAATGTCCATTTTGCAACTGAGCATGCTTTTATATTTACAATGTCCACCTTGTAACTGAACATGCTATTATAAAGATTACAATGTTCACCTTGTAACTAAACATGCTTTTATATTGATTACAATGTTCATCTTGTAATTGAACGTGCTAATATAATGAATACAATGTTTACTTTGTAACTGATGATGTTATTATAATGATTACAATATTCATCTTGTAAATGAATATGCTAATGTAATGATTACAATGTTTATCTTGCAACTGAGCATGCTTGTATACTGATTACAATGTTCACTTTGCAACTGATGATGTTTTTATCATGATTACAATGTTCATCTTGTAACTGAACATGCTATTATGTCGATTACAATCTTCATCTTGCAACTGACCATGTTTTTAAAATGATTACTATGTTCACCTTGTAACTGAACATGCTTTTATAATGATTACAGTGTTTATCTTGTAAGTCAACGAGCTAATATAATGAATACAATGCTTATGTTGTAACTGATGATGTTATTATAATGATTACAATATTCATCTTGTAAGTGAATATGCTAATGTAATGATTACAATGTCCATTTTGCAACTGAGCATGCTTGTATACTGATTACAATGTTCACCTTGAAACTGTTTACTTTTTATAATGATTACAATGTTCATCTTGTAACTGAACATGCAATTATAAGGATTACAATGTTCACTTTGTAACTGAACATGCTATTACAATGATTACATTGTTCACCTTGTAGCTGAGCACATTATTATAATGATTACAATGTTCATCTTGTAACTGAATATGCTATTGTAATGATTACAATGTCCATTTTGCAACTGAGCATGGTTGTATACTGATTACAATTTTCACTTTGCAACTTATGATGTTTTTATAATGATTACAATGTTCACTTTTAAATTGAACATGCAATTATAAGGAATACAATGTTCATTTTGTAACTGAACATGCTTTTACAATGATTACATTGTTCACCTTGTTACTGAGCACATTATTATAATAATTACAATGTTCATCTTGTAAGTGAATATGCTAATGTAATGATTACAATATCCATTTTGCAACTGAGCATGCTTTTATACTGATTACAATGTTCACCTTGTAACTGATGATGTTTTTATAATGATTACAATGTTCATCTTGTAACTACATATGCTATAACAATGATTACAATGTTCATCTTGTAATGAAATATGCTAATATAATGATTGCAATATTCATTTTGTAACTGAGCATGCTATTATATTGATTACAATGGTGATTTTGTAACCGTTGACGCTATTATAATGATTACAATGTTTACTTTGTAACTGAGCATGCTATTACAATGATTACAATGTTCATCCTGTAACTGAACATGCTATTATGTCGATTACAATCTTTATCTTGCAACTGAGCATGATATTATAATGATTACAATGTTCATCTTGTAATTGAACGTGCTAATATAATGAATACAATGTTCATTTTGTAACTGATGATGTTTATATAATGATTACAATATTCATCTTGTAACTAAATATGCTTATGTAATGATTACAATGTCCATTTTGCAACTGAGCATGCTTTTATACTTACAATGTCCACCTTGTAACTGAACATGCTATTATAATGATTACAATGTTCATCTTGTAACTGAGCATGTTTTTATAAAGATTACAATGTTCACCTTGTAACTGAACATGCTTTTATAATGATTACAATGTTCATCTTGTAATTGAACGTGCTAATATAATGAATACAATGTTTACTTTGTAACTAATGATGTTATTATAATGATTACAATATTTATCTTGTAAGTGAATATGCTAATGTAATGATTACAATATCCATTTTGCAACTGAGCATGCTTTTATACTGATTACAATGTTCACCTTGTAACTGATGATGTTTTTATAATGATTAAAATGTTCATCTTGTAACTACATATGCTATAATAATGATTACAATGTTCATCTTGTAACTACATATGCTAATATAATAATTGCAATATTCATTTTGTAACTGAGCATGCTATTATATTGATTACAATGGTGATTTTGTAACCGTTGACGCTATTATAATGTTACAATGTTTATCTTGCAACTGAGCATGCTATTATAATGATTACTTTGCTCATCTTGTATTTGAGCATGCTATTTTAACTATTACAATGTTCATCTTGTAACTGGGCATGTTTTTATAATGATTACAATGTTCACCTTGTAACTGAGCACGCTATTGTAATGATTTCAATGTTCTTGTAACTGAGCACATTCTTATAATGATTGCAATGTTCATCTTGTAACTGAATATGCTATTGCAATGATTACAATGTCCATTTTGCAACTGAGCATGCTTGTATACTGATTACAATGTTCATCTAGGAACTGATGATGTTTTTATAATGATTACAACGTTCATCTTGTAACTGAACATGCAATTATAAGGATTACAATGTTCACTTTGTAACTGAACATGCTATTATGTCGATTACAATCTTTATCTTGCAACTGAGCATGATATTATAATGATTACAATGTTCATCTTGTAATTGAACGTGCTAATATATTGAATACAATGTTCATTTTGTAACTGATGATGTTATTATAATGATTACAATATTCATCTTGTAACTAAATATGCTTATGTAATGATTACAATGTTTATCTTGCAACTGAGCATGCTTGTATACTGATTACAATGTTCACCTTGCAACTGATAATGTTTTTATAATGATTACAATGTTCATCTTATAACTAAACATGCTATTATGTCGATTACAATCTTCATCTTGCAACTGAGCATGTTTTTAAAATGATTACTATGTTCACCTTGTAACTGAACATGCTTTTATAATGATTACAATGTTTATCTTGTAAGTGAACGAGCTAATATAATGAATACAATGTTTACATTGTAACTGATGATGTTATTATAATAATTACAATATTCATCTTGTAAGTGAATATGCTAATGTAATGATTACAATGTCCATTTTGCAACTGAGCATGCTTGTATACTGATTACAATGTTCACCTTGTAACTGTTTATGTCTTTATAATGATTACAATGTTCATCTTGTAACTGAACATGCAATTATAAGGATTACAATGTTCACTTTGTAACTGAACATGCTATTACAATGATTACATGGTTCACCTTGTAACTGAGCGCATTATTATAATGATTACAATGTTCATCTTGTAACTGAATATGCTATTGTAATGATTACAATGTCCATTTTGCAACTGAGCATGATTATATACTGATTACAATGTTCACCTTGCAACTGATGATGTTTTTATAATGATTACAATGGTGATTTTGTAACCGTTGGCGCTATTATAATGATTACAATGTTTACTTTGTAACTGAACATGCTATTACAATGATTACAATGTTCATCTTGTAACTGGGCATACTAGTGTAATAATTAAAATAATAATTTTGTAACTGAGCATGCTATTATACTGATTACAATGTTCATCTTGTAACTGAACATGCTATTATAATGATTACAATGTTCATGTTGTAACTGAACATGCTATTATACGAATTACAATTTTCATCTTGTAATTGAGCATGCTATTATAATGATTACATTGCTCATCTTGTATTTGAGCATGCTATTTTAACTATTACAATGTTCATCTTGTAACTGGGCATGTTTTTATAATGATTACAATGTTCACCTTTTAACTGAGCACATTATTATAATGATTGCAATGTTCATCTTGTAACTGAATATGCTATTGCAATGATTACAATGTCCATTTTGCAACTGAGCATGCTTGTATACTGATTACAATGTTCACCTAGGAAGTGATGATGTTTTTATAATGATTACAACGTTCATCTTGTAACTGAACATGCAATTATAAGGATTACAATGTTCACTTTGTAACTGAACATGCTATTACAATGATTACAATATTCATCTTGTAACTGAACATGCTATTATGTCGATTACAATCTTTATCTTGCAACTGAGCATGATATTATAATGATTACAATGTTCATCTTGTAATTGAACGTGCTAATATATTGAATACAATGTTCATTTTGTAACTGATGATGTTATTATAATGATTAAAATATTCATCTTGTAACTAAATATGCTTATGTAATGATTACAATGTTCACCTTGCAACTGATGATGTTTTTATAATGATTACAATGTTCACTTTGTAACTGAACATGCAATTATAAGGATTACAATGTTCACTTTGTAACTGAACATGCTATTACAATGATTACATTGTTCACCTTGTAACTCAGCACATTATTATAATGATTACAATGTTCATCTTGTAAGTGAATATGCTAATGTAATGATTACAATATCCATTTTGCAACTGAGCATGCTTTTATGCTGATTACAATGTTCACCTTGTAACTGATGATGTTTTTATAATGATTAAAATGTTCATCTTGTAACTACATATGCTAAAATAATGATTACAATGTTCATCTTGTAACTACTTATGCTAATATAATAATTGCAATATTCATTTTGTAGCTGAGCATGCTATTATATTGATTACAATGGTGATTTTGTAACCGTTGACGCTATTATAATGTTACAATGTTTACTTTGTAACTGAACATGCTATTACAATGATTACAATGTTCATCTTGTAACTGAACATGCTATTATGTCGATTACAATCTTCATCTTGTAACTGAAAATGATATTATAATGATTACAATGTTTATCTTGCAACTGAGCATGCTATTATAATGATTACATTGCTCATCTTGTAACTGGGCATACTAGTGTAATAATTAAAATATTAATTTTGTAACTGAGCATGCTATTATACTGATTACAATGTTCATCTTGTAACTGAACATGCTATTATAATGATTACAATGTTCATATTGTAACTGAGCATGCTATTATACGAATTACAATCTTCAATTGAGCATGCTATTATAATGATTGCATTGCTCATCTTGTATTTGAGCATGCTATTTTAACTATTACAATGTTCATCTTGTAACTGGGCATGTTTTTATAATGATTACAATGTTCACCTTGTAACTGAGCACGCTATTGTAATGATTTCAATGTTCTCCTTGTAACTGAGCACATTATTATAATGATTGCAATGTTCATCTTGTAACTGAATATGCTATTGCAATGATTACAATGTCCATTTTGCAACTGAGCATGCTTGTATACTGATTACAATGTTCACCTAGGAACTGATGATGTTTTTATAATGATTACAACGTTCATCTTGTAACTGAACATGCAATTATAAGGATTACAATGTTCACTTTGTAACTGAACATGCTATTACAATGATTACAATGTTCATCTTGTAACTGAACATGCTATTATGTCGATTACAATCTTCATCTTGCAACTGAGCATGATATTATAATGATTACAATGTTCATCTTGTAATTGAACGTGCTAATATAATGAATACATTGTTCATTTTGTAACTGATGATGTTATTATAATGATTACAATATTCATCTTGTAACTGAATATGCTTATGTAATGATTACAATGTCCATTTTGCAACTGAGCATGCTTTTATACTTACAATGTCCACCTTGTAACTGAACATGCTATTATAAAGATTACAATGTTCACCTTGTAACTAAACATGCTTTTATAATGATTACAATGTTCATCTTGTAATTGAACGTGCTAATATAATGAATACAATGTTTACTTTGTAACTGATGATGTTATTATAATGATTACAATATTCATCTTGTAAATGAATATGCTAATGTAATGATTACAATGTTTATCTTGCAACTGAGCATGCTTGTATACTGATTACAATGTTCACTTTGCAACTGATGATGTTTTTATCATAATTACAATGTTCATCTTGTAACTGAACATGCTATTATGTCGATTACAATCTTCATCTTGCAACTGAGCATGTTTTTAAAATGATTACTATGTTCACCTTGTAACTGAACATGCTTTTATAATGATTACAGTGTTTATCTTGTAAGTCAACGAGCTAATATAATGAATACAATGCTTATGTTGTAACTGATGATGTTATTATAATGATTACAATATTCATCTTGTAAGTGAATATGCTAATGTAATGATTACAATGTCCAATTTGCAACTGAGCATGCTTGTATACTGATTACAATGTTCACCTTGAAACTGTTTACTTTTTTATAATGATTACAATGTTCATCTTGTAACTGAACATGCAATTATAAGGATTACAATGTTCACTTTGTAACCTGAACATGCTATTACAATGATTACATTGTTCACCTTGTAGCTGAGCACATTATTATAATGATTACAATGTTCATCTTGTAACTGAATATGCTATTGTAATGATTACAATGTCCATTTGCAACTGAGCATGGTTGTATACTGATTACAATTTTCACTTTGCAACTTATGATGTTTTTATAATGATTACAATGTTCACTTTTAAAGTGAACATGCAATTATAAGGAATACAATGTTCATTTTGTAACTGAACATGCTTTTACAATGATTACATTGTTCACCTTGTAACTGAGCACATTATTATAATAATTACAATGTTCATCTTGTAAGTGAATATGCTAATGTAATGATTACAATATCCATTTTGCAACTGAGCATGCTTTTATACTGATTACAATGTTCACCTTGTAACTGATGATGTTTTTATAATGATTACAATGTTCATCTTGTAACTACATATGCTATAACAATGATTACAATGTTCATCTTGTAATGAAATATGCTAATATAATGATTGCAATATTCATTTTTGTAACTGAGCATGCTATTATATTGATTACAATGGTGATTTTGTAAACCGTTGACGCTATTATAATGATTACAATGTTTACTTGTAACTGAGCATGCTATTACAATGATTACAATGTTCATCCTGTAACTGAACATGCTATTATGTCGATTACAATCTTTATCTTGCAACTGAGCATGATATTATAATGATTACAATGTTCATCTTGTAATTGAACGTGCTAATATAATAAATACAATGTTCATTTTGTAAACTGATGATGTTTATATAATGATTACAATATTCATCTTGTAACTAAATATGCTTATGTAATGATTACAATGTCCATTTTGCAACTGAGCATGCTTTTATACTTACAATGTCCACCTTGTAACTGAACATGCTATTATAATGATTAGAATGTTCATCTTGTAACTGAGCATGTTTTTATAAAGATTACAATGTTCACCTTGTAACTGAACATGCTTTTATAATGATTACAATGTTCATCTTGTAATTGAACGTGCTAATTTAATGAATACAATGTTTACTTTGTAACTAATGATGTTATTATAATGATTACAATATTTATCTTGTAAGTGAATATGCTAATGTAATGATTACAATGTTTATCTTGCAACTGAGCATGCTTGTATACTGATTACAATGTTCACCTTGCAACTGATAATGTTTTATAATGATTACAATGTTCATCTTATAACTAAACATTCTATTATGTCGATTACAATCTCCATCTTGCAACTGAGCATGTTTTTAAAATGATTACTATGTTCACCTTGTAACTGAACATGCTTTTATAATGATTACAATGTTTATCTTGTAAGTGAACGAGCTAATATAATGTAATACAATGTTTTACATTGTAACTGATGATGTTATTATAATAATTACAATATTCATCTTGTAAGTGAATATGCTAATGTAATGATTACAATGTCCATTTTGCAACTGAGCATGCTTGTATACTGATTACAATGTTCACCTTGTAACTGTTTATGTCTTTATAATGATTACAATGTTCATCTTGTAACTGAACATGCAATTATAAGGATTACATTGTTCACTTTGTAACTGAACATGCTATTACAATGATTACATGGTTCACCTTGTAACTGAGCGCATTATTATAATGATTACAATGTTCATCTTGTAACTGAATATGCTATTGTAATGATTACAATGTCCATTTTGCAACTGAGCATGCTTATATACTGATTACAATGTTCACCTTGCAACTGATGATGTTTTTATAATGATTACAATGGTGATTTTTAACCGTTGACGCTATTATAATGATTACAATGTTTACTTTGTAACTGAACATGCTATTACAATGATTACAATGTTCATCTTGTAACTGGGCATACTAGTGTAATAATTAAAATATTTATTTTGTAACTGAGCTTTCTATTATACTGATTACAATGTTCATCTTGTAACTGAACATGCTATTATAATGATTACAATGTTCATGTTGTAACTGAGCATGCTATTATACGAATTACAATTTTCATCTTGTAATTGAGCATGCTATTATAATGATTACATTGCTCATCTTGTATTTGAGCATGCTATTTTTAACTATTACAATGTTCATCTTGTAACCTGGGCATGTTTTTATAATGATTACAATGTTCACCTTTTAACTGAGCACGCTATTGTAATGATTTCAATGTTCTCCTTGTAACTGAGCACATTATTATAATGATTGCAATGTTCATCTTGTAACTGAATATGCTATTGCAATGATTACAATGTCCATTTTGCAACTGAGCATGCTTGTATATTGATTACAATGTTCACCTAGGAACTGATGATGTTTTTATAATGATTACAACGTTCATCTTGTAACTGAACATGCAATTATAAGGATTACAATGTTCACTTTTGTAACTGAACATGCTATTTACAATAATTACAATGTTCATCTTGTAACTGAACATGCTATTATGTCGATTACA